>NW_027212752.1:2720333-3060667 GCF_042242935.1 Bactrocera oleae | reverse complement strand
ACTTATATGAAAATTTATTACTTCATAGACTTTATACATTTAATACTTATATGAAAATTTATTACTTCATAGACTTTATACATTTAATACTTATATGAAAATTTATTACTCATAGACTTTATACAATTAATACTTATACTTATAGAAAATTTATTACTTCATAGACTTTATACATATTAATACTTATATGAAAATTTATTACTTTCATAGACTTTATACAATTAATACTTATATGAAAATTTATTACTTCATAGACTTTATACCAATTAATACTTATATGAAAATTTATTACTTCATAGACTAATAACAATTAATACTTATATGAAATTTATTACTTCATAGACTTTAATACATTAATACTTATATGAAAATTTATTACTTCATAGACTTTATACAATTAAGTACTTATATGAAAATTTATTACTTCATAGACTTTATACAATTAATACTTATAATGAAAATTTATTACTTCCATAAGACTTTATACAATTAATACTTATATGAAAATTTATTACTTCATAGACTTTATACATTTAATACTTATATGAAAATTTATTACTTCAATAGACTTTATACAATTAATACTTATATGAAAATTTATTACTTCATAGACTTTATACATTTAATACTTATATGAAAATTTATTACTTCATAGACATTATACATTTTAATACTTATATGAAAATTTATTACTTCATAGACTTTATACATTTATACTTATATGAAAATTTATTACTTCATAGACTTTATACAATTAATACTTATATGAAAATTTATTACTTCATAGACTTTATACATTTAATACTTATATGAAAATTTATTACTTCATAGACTTTATACATTTAATACTTATATGAAAATTTATTACTTCATAGACTTTATACTATTTAATACTTATATAAAAATTTATTACTTCATAGACTTTATACATTTATACTTATATGAAAATTTATTACTTCATAGACTTTATACAATTATACTATTATAGAAATTATTACTTCATAGACTTTTACATTTAATACTTATATGAATTTATTACTTCATAGACTTTATACATTTACTACTTATATGAAAATTTATTACTTCATAGACTTTATACAATTAATACTTATATGAAAATTTATTACTTCATAGACTTTATACATTTAATACTTATATGAAAATTTATTACTTCATAGACTTTATACAATTTAATACTTATATGAAAATTTTATTACTTCATAGACTTTATACAATTAATACTTATATGAAAATTTATTACTTCATAGACTTTTATACATTTAATACTTATATGAAAATTTATTACTTCATAGACTTTATACTTTTAGATACTTATATAAAATTTATTACTTCATAGACTTTATACATTTACTACTTATATGAAAATTTATTACTTCATAGACTTTATACAATTAATACTTATATGAAAATTTATTACTTCATAGACTTTATACATTTAATACTTATATGAAAATTTATTACTTCATAGACTTTATACATTTACTACTTATATGAAAATTTATTACTTCATAGACTTTATACAATTAATACTTATATGAAAATTTATTACTTCATAGACTTTATACATTTAATACTTATATGAAAATTTATTACTTCATAGACTTTATACATTTAATACTTATATGAAAATTTATTACTTCATAGACTTTATACAATTACTACTTATATGAAAATTTATTACTTCATAGACTTTATACATTTAAGTACTTATATGAAAATTTATTACTTCATAGACTTTAATACATTTAATACTTATATGAAAATTTATTACTTCATAGACTTTATACAATTAATACTTATATGAAAATTTATTACTTCATAGACTTTATACATTTAGTACTTATATGAAAATTTATTACTTCATAGACTTTATACATTTAATACTTATATGAAAATTTATTACTTCATAGACTTTATACATTTAATACTTATATGAAAATTTATTACTTCATAGACTTTATACAATTAATACTTATATGAAAATTTATTACTTCATAGACTTTATTATACAATTAATACTTATATGAAAATTTATTACTTCATAGACTTTATACATTTAGTACTTATATGAAAATTTATTACTTCATAGACTTTATACATTTAATACTTATATGAAAATTTATTACTTCATAGACTTTATACATTTACTACTTATATGAAAATTTATTACTTCATAGACTTTATACATTTAATACTTATATGAAAATTTATTACTTCATAGACTTTATACAATTAATACTTATATGAAAATTTATTACTTCATAGACTTTATACAATTAATACTTATATGAAAATTTATTACTTCATAGACCTTATACATTTAATACTTATATGAAAATTTATTACTTCATAGACTTTATACATTTAATACTTATATGAAAATTTATTACTTCATAGACTTTATACAATTAATACTTATATGAAAATTTATTACTTCATAGACTTTATACATTTAGTACTTATATGAAAATTTATTACTTCATAGACTTTATACAATTAATACTTATATGAAAATTTATTACTTCATAGACTTTATACAATTAATACTTATATGAAAATTTATTACTTCATAGACTTTATACATTTAATACTTATATGAAAATTTATTACTTCATAGACTTTATACAATTAATACTTATATGAAAATTTATTACTTCATAGAATTTATACATTTACTACTTATATGAAAATTTATTACTTCATAGACTTTATACATTTAATACTTATATGAAAATTTATTACTTCATAGACTTTATACAATTAATACTTATATGAAAATTTATTACTTCATAGACTTTACATTTAATACTTATATGAAAATTTATTACTTCATATATACTTTATACAATTAATACTTATATGAAAATTTATTACTTCATAGACTTTATACATTTAATACTTATATGAAAATTTATTACTTCATAGACTTTATACATTTAGTACTTATATGAAAATTTATTACTTCATAGACTTTATACAATTAATACTTATATGAAAATTTATTACTTCATAGACTTTATACATTTAGTACTTATATGAAAATTTATTACTTCATAGACTTTATACAATTAATACTTATATGAAAATTTATTACTTCATAGACTTTATATTTTTTATACTTATATAAAAATTTATTACTTCATAGACTTTATACATTTAATACTTATATGAAAATTTATTACTTCATAGACTTTATACATTTACTACTTATATGAAAATTTATTACTTCATAGACTTTATACAATTAATACTTATATGAAAATTTATTACTTCATAGACTTTATACATTTAGTACTTATATGAAAATTTATTACTTCATAGACTTTATACAATTAATACTTATATGAAAATTTATTACTTCATAGACTTTATACAATTAATACTTATATGAAAATTTATTACTTCATAGACTTTATACAATTAATACTTATATGAAAATTTATTACTTCATAGACTTTATACAATTAATACTTATATGAAAATTTATTACTTCATAGACTTTATACATTTAATACTTATATGAAAATTTATTACTTCATAGACTTTATATTTTTTATACTTATATAAAAATTTATTACTTCATAGACTTTATACATTTACTACTTATATGAAAATTTATTACTTCATAGACTTTATACAATTAATACTTATATGAAAATTTATTACTTCATAGACTTTATACATTTAATACTTATATGAAAATTTATTACTTCATAGACTTTATACATTTAATACTTATATGAAAATTTATTACTTCATAGACTTTATACAATTAATACTTATATGAAAATTTATTACTTCATAGACTTTATACATTTAATACTTATATGAAAATTTATTACTTCATAGACTTTATACATTTACTACTTATATGAAAATTTATTACTTCATAGACTTTATATTTTTTATACTTATATAAAAATTTATTACTTCATAGACTTTATACATTTACTACTTATATGAAAATTTATTACTTCATAGACTTTATACAATTAATACTTATATGAAAATTTATTACTTCATAGACTTTATACATTTAATATTTATATGAAAATTTATTACTTCATAGACTTTATACATTTACTACTTATATGAAAATTTATTACTTCATAGACTTTATACAATTAATACTTATATGAAAATTTATTACTTCATAGACTTTATACATTTAATACTTATATGAAAATTTATTACTTCATAGACTTTATACAATTAATACTTATATGAAAATTTATTACTTCATAGACTTTATACAATTAATACTTATATGAAAATTTATTACTTCATAGACTTTATACATTTAATACTTATATGAAAATTTATTACTTCATAGACTTTATATTTTTTATACTTATATAAAAATTTATTACTTCATAGACTTTATACATTTACTACTTATATGAAAATTTATTACTTCATAGACTTTATACAATTAATACTTATATGAAAATTTATTACTTCATAGACTTTATACATTTAATACTTATATGAAAATTTATTACTTCATAGACTTTATACATTTACTACTTATATGAAAATTTATTACTTCATAGACTTTATACAATTAATACTTATATGAAAATTTATTACTTCATAGACTTTATACATTTAATACTTATATGAAAATTTATTACTTCATAGACTTTATACATTTAATACTTATATGAAAATTTATTACTTCATAGACTTTATACAATTAATACTTATATGAAAATTTATTACTTCATAGACTTTATACATTTAGTACTTATATGAAAATTTATTACTTCATAGACTTTATACATTTAATACTTATATGAAAATTTATTACTTCATAGACTTTATACAATTAATACTTATATGAAAATTTATTACTTCATAGACTTTATACATTTAGTACTTATATGAAAATTTATTACTTCATAGACTTTATACATTTAATACTTATATGAAAATTTATTACTTCATAGACTTTATACATTTAATACTTATATGAAAATTTATTACTTCATAGACTTTATACAATTAATACTTATATGAAAATTTATTACTTCATAGACTTTATACAATTAATACTTATATGAAAATTTATTACTTCATAGACTTTATACATTTAGTACTTATATGAAAATTTATTACTTCATAGACTTTATACATTTAATACTTATATGAAAATTTATTACTTCATAGACTTTATATTTTTTATACTTATATAAAAATGTATTACTTCATAGACTTTATATTTTTTATACTTATATAAAAATTTATTACTTCATAGACTTTATATTTTGCTTCATAGACTTTATACATTTAATACTTATATGAAAATTTATTACTTCATAGACTTTATACAATTAATACTTATATGAAAATTTATTACTTCATAGACTTTATACAATTAATACTTATATGAAAATTTATTACTTCATAGACTTTATACAATTAATACTTATATGAAAATTTATTACTTCATAGACTTTATACATTTACTACTTATATGAAAATTTATTACTTCATAGACTTTATACAATTAATACTTATATGAAAATTTATTACTTCATAGACTTTATACATTTAATACTTATATGAAAATTTATTACTTCATAGACTTTATACATTTAATACTTATATGAAAATTTATTACTTCATAGACTTTATACATTTAATACTTATATGAAAATTTATTACTTCGTAGACTTTATACATTTAATACTTATATGAAAATTTATTACTTCATAGACTTTATATTTTTTATACTTATATAAAAATTTATTACTTCATAGACTTTATATTTTGCTTCATAGACTTTATACATTTAATACTTATATGAAAATTTATTACTTCATAGACTTTATACATTTAATACTTATATGAAAATTTATTACTTCATAGACTTTATACATTTAATACTTATATGAAAATTTATTACTTCATAGACTTTATACAATTAATACTTATATGAAAATTTATTACTTCATACACTTTATACATTTAATACTTATATGAAAATTTATTACTTCATAGACTTTATACAATTAATACTTATATGAAAATTTATTACTTCATAGACTTTATACATTTACAACTTATATGAAAATTTATTACTTCATAGACTTTATACAATTAATACTTATATGAAAATTTATTACTTCATAGACTTTATACATTTACTACTTATATGAAAATTTATTACTTCATAGACTTTATACATTTAATACTTATATGAAAATTTATTACTTCATAGACTTTATACAATTAATACTTATATGAAAATTTATTACTTCATAGACTTTATACATTTAATACTTATATGAAAATTTATTACTTCATAGACTTTATATTTTTTATACTTATATAAAAATTTATTACTTCATAGACTTTATATTTTGCTTCATAGACTTTATACATTTAATACTTATATGAAAATTTATTACTTCATAGACTTTATGCATTTAATACTTATATGAAAATTTATTACTTCATAGACTTTATACATTTAATACTTATATGAAAATTTATTACTTCATAGACTTTATACAATTAATACTTATATGAAAATTTATTACTTCATGCACTTTATACATTTACTACTTATATGAAAATTTATTACTTCATAGACTTTATACAATTAATACTTATATGAAAATTTATTACTTCATAGACTTTATACATTTACAACTTATATGAAAATTTATTACTTCATAGACTTTATACAATTAATACTTATATGAAAATTTATTACTTCATAGACTTTATACATTTACTACTTATATGAAAATTTATTACTTCATAGACTTTATACAATTAATACTTATATGAAAATTTATTACTTCATAGACTTTATACATTTAATACTTATATGAAAATTTATTACTTCGTAGACTTTATACATTTAATACTTATATGAAAATTTATTACTTCATAGACCTTATACATTTAATACTTATATGAAAATTTATTACTTCATAGACTTTATACAATTAATACTTATATGAAAATTTATTACTTCATAGAATTTATACATTTAGTACTTATATGAAAATTTATTACTTCATAGACTTTATACAATTAATACTTATATGAAAATTTATTACTTCATAGACTTTATACAATTAATACTTATATGAAAATTTATTACTTCATAGACTTTATACATTTAATACTTATATGAAAATTTATTACTTCATAGACTTTATACAATTAATACTTATATGAAAATTTATTACTTCATAGAATTTATACATTTACTACTTATATGAAAATTTATTACTTCATAGACTTTATACATTTAATACTTATATGAAAATTTATTACTTCATAGACTTTATACAATTAATACTTATATGAAAATTTATTACTTCATAGACTTTATACATTTAATACTTATATGAAAATTTATTACTTCATATATACTTTATACAATTAATACTTATATGAAAATTTATTACTTCATAGACTTTATACATCTAATACTTATATGAAAATTTATTACTTCATAGACTTTATACATTTAGTACTTATATGAAAATTTATTACTTCATAGACTTTATACAATTAATACTTATATGAAAATTTATTACTTCATAGACTTTATACATTTAATACTTATATGAAAATTTATTACTTCATAGACTTTATACAATTAATACTTATATGAAAATTTATTACTTCATAGACTTTATATTTTTTATACTTATATAAAAATTTATTACTTCATAGACTTTATACATTTAATACTTATATGAAAATTTATTACTTCATAGACTTTATACATTTACTACTTATATGAAAATTTATTACTTCATAGACTTTATACAATTAATACTTATATGAAAATTTATTACTTCATAGACTTTATACATTTAGTACTTATATGAAAATTTATTACTTCATAGACTTTATACAATTAATACTTATATGAAAATTTATTACTTCAAAGACTTTATACAATTAATACTTATATGAAAATTTATTACTTCATAGACTTTATACAATTAATACTTATATGAAAATTTATTACTTCATAGACTTTATACAATTAATACTTATATGAAAATTTATTACTTCATAGACTTTATACATTTAATACTTATATGAAAATTTATTACTTCATAGACTTTATATTTTGCTTCATAGACTTTATACATTTAATACTTATATGAAAATTTATTACTTCATAGACTTTATACAATTAATACTTATATGAAAATTTATTACTTCATATATACTTTATACAATTAATACTTATATGAAAATTTATTACTTCATAGACTTTATACATTTAATACTTATATGAAAATTTATTACTTCATAGACTTTATACAATAAATACTTATATGAAAATTTATTACTTCATAGACTTTATACAATTAATACTTATATGAAAATGTAGTACTTCATAGACTTTATACAATTAATACTTATATGAAAATTTATTACTTCATAGACTTTATACATTTAATACTTATATGAAAATTTATTACTTCATAGACTTTATACATTTACTACTTATATGAAAATTTATTACTTCATAGACTTTATACAATTAATACTTATATGAAAATTTATTACTTCATAGACTTTATACAATTAATACTTATATGAAAATTTATTACTTCATAGACTTTATACATTTATTAATATGAAAATTTATTACTTCATAGACTTTATACAATTAATACTTATATGAAAATTTATTACTTCATAGACTTTATACATTTAATACTTATATGAAAATTTATTACTTCATAGACTTTATACATTTAATACTTATATGAAAATTTATTACTTCATAGACTTTATACAATTAATACTTATATGAAAATTTATTACTTCATAGACTTTATACATTTAATACTTATATGAAAATTTATTACTTCATAGACTTTATATTTTTTATACTTATATGAAAATTTATTACTTCATAGACTTTATACAATTAATACTTATATGAAAATTTATTACTTCATAGACTTTATACAATTAATACTTATATGAAAATTTATTACTTCATAGACTTTATACATTTAATACTTATATGAAAATTTATTACTTCATAGACTTTATATTTTTTATACTTATATGAAAATTTATTACTTCATAGACTTTATACAATTAATACTTATATGAAAATTTATTACTTCATAGACTTTATACATTTAGTACTTATATGAAAATTTATTACTTCATAGACTTTATACATTTAATACTTATATGAAAATTTATTACTTCATAGACTTTATACAATTAATACTTATATGAAAATTTATTACTTCATAGACTTTATACATTTAGTACTTATATGAAAATTTATTACTTCATAGACTTTATACAATTAATACTTATATGAAAATTTATTACTTCATAGACTTTATACAATTAATATTTATATGAAAATTTATTACTTCATAGACTTTATACAATTAATACTTATATGAAAATTTATTACTTCATAGACTTTATACAATTAATACTTATATGAAAATTTATTACTTCATAGACTTTATACATTTAATACTTATATGAAAATTTATTACTTCATAGACTTTATACATTTAATACTTATATGAAAATTTATTACTTCATAGACTTTATACAATTAATACTTATATGAAAATTTATTACTTCATAGACTTTATACATTTAGTACTTATATGAAAATTTATTACTTCATAGACTTTATACATTTAATACTTATATGAAAATTTATTACTTCATAGACTTTATACAATTAATACTTATATGAAAATTTATTACTTCATAGACTTTATACATTTAGTACTTATATGAAAATTTATTACTTCATAGACTTTATACATTTAATACTTATATGAAAATTTATTACTTCATAGACTTTATACATTTAATACTTATATGAAAATTTATTACTTCATAGACTTTATACAATTAATACTTATATGAAAATTTATTACTTCATAGACTTTATACAATTAATACTTATATGAAAATTTATTACTTCATAGACTTTATACATTTAGTACTTATATGAAAATTTATTACTTCATAGACTTTATACATTTAATACTTATATGAAAATTTATTACTTCATAGACTTTATATTTTTTATACTTATATAAAAATTTATTACTTCATAGACTTTATATTTTTTATACTTATATAAAAATTTATTACTTCATAGACTTTATATTTTGCTTCATAGGCTTTATACATTTAATACTTATATGAAAATTTATTACTTCATAGACTTTATACAATTAATACTTATATGAAAATTTATTACTTCATAGACTTTATACAATTAATACTTATATGAAAATTTATTACTTCATAGACTTTATACAATTAATACTTATATGAAAATTTATTACTTCATAGACTTTATACATTTACTACTTATATGAAAATTTATTACTTCATAGACTTTATACATTTAATACTTATATGAAAATTTATTACTTCATAGACTTTATATTTTTTATACTTATATAAAAATTTATTACTTCATAGACTTTATACATTTAATACTTATATGAAAATTTATTACTTCATAGACTTTATATTTTTTATACTTATATAAAAATTTATTACTTCATAGACTTTATATTTTGCTTCATAGACTTTATACATTTAATACTTATATGAAAATTTATTACTTCATAGACTTTATACAATTAATACTTATATGAAAATTTATTACTTCATAGACTTTATACATTTAATACTTATATGAAAATTTATTACTTCATAGACTTTATATTTTTTATACTTATATAAAAATTTATTACTTCATAGACTTTATATTTTGCTTCATAGACTTTATACATTTAATACTTATATGAAAATTTATTACTTCATAGACTTTATACATTTAATACTTATATGAAAATTTATTACTTCATAGACTTTATACATTTAATACTTATATGAAAATTTATTACTTCATAGACTTTATACAATTAATACTTATATGAAAATTTATTACTTCATACACTTTATACATTTACTACTTATATGAAAATTTATTACTTCATAGACTTTATACAATTAATACTTATATGAAAATTTATTACTTCATAGACTTTATACATTTACAACTTATATGAAAATTTATTACTTCATAGACTTTATACAATTAATACTTATATGAAAATTTATTACTTCATAGACTTTATACATTTACTACTTATATGAAAATTTATTACTTCATAGACTTTATACAATTAATACTTATATGAAAATTTATTACTTCATAGACTTTATACATTTAATACTTATATGAAAATTTATTACTTCATAGACTTTATACATTTAATACTTATATGAAAATTTATTACTTCATAGACCTTATACATTTAATACTTATATGAAAATTTATTACTTCATAGACTTTATACAATTAATACTTATATGAAAATTTATTACTTCATAGAATTTATACATTTAGTACTTATATGAAAATTTATTACTTCATAGACTTTATACAATTAATACTTATATGAAAATTTATTACTTCATAGACTTTATACAATTAATACTTATATGAAAATTTATTACTTCATAGACTTTATACATTTAATACTTAGATGAAAATTTATTACTTCATAGACTTTATACAATTAATACTTATATGAAAATTTATTACTTCATAGAATTTATACATTTACTACTTATATGAAAATTTATTACTTCATAGACTTTATACATTTAATACTTATATGAAAATTTATTACTTCATAGACTTTATACAATTAATACTTATATGAAAATTTATTACTTCATAGACTTTATACATTTAATACTTATATGAAAATTTATTACTTCATATATACTTTATACAATTAATACTTATATGAAAATTTATTACTTCATAGACTTTATACATTTAATACTTATATGAAAATGTATTACTTCATAGACTTTATACATTTAGTACTTATATGAAAATTTATTACTTCATAGACTTTATACAATTAATACTTATATGAAAATTTATTACTTCATAGACTTTATACATTTAGTACTTATATGAAAATTTATTACTTCATAGACTTTATACAATTAATACTTATTTGAAAATTTATTACTTCATAGACTTTATATTTTTTATACTTATATAAAAATTTATTACTTCATAGACTTTATACATTTACTACTTATATGAAAATTTATTACTTCATAGACTTTATACATTTAATACTTATATGAAAATTTATTACTTCATAGACTTTATATTTTTTATACTTATATAAAAATTTATTACTTCATAGACTTTATATTTTGCTTCATAGACTTTATACATTTAATACTTATATGAAAATTTATTACTTCATAGACTTTATACAATTAATACTTATATGAAAATTTATTACTTCATACACTTTATACATTTACTACTTATATGAAAATTTATTACTTCATAGACTTTATACAATTAATACTTATATGAAAATTTATTACTTCATAGACTTTATACATTTACAACTTATATGAAAATTTATTACTTCATAGACTTTATACAATTAATACTTATATGAAAATTTATTACTTCATAGACTTTATACATTTACTACTTATATGAAAATTTATTACTTCATAGACTTTATACAATTAATACTTATATGAAAATTTATTACTTCATAGACTTTATACATTTAATACTTATATGAAAATTTATTACTTCATAGACTTTATACATTTAATACTTATATGAAAATTTATTACTTCATAGACTTTATACAATTAATACTTATATGAAAATTTATTACTTCATAGACTTTATACATTTAATACTTATATGAAAATTTATTACTTCATATATACTTTATACAATTAATACTTATATGAAAATTTATTACTTCATAGACTTTATACATTTAATACTTATATGAAAATGTATTACTTCATAGACTTTATACATTTAGTACTTATATGAAAATTTATTACTTCATAGACTTTATACAATTAATACTTATATGAAAATTTATTACTTCATAGACTTTATACAATTAATACTTATTTGAAAATTTATTACTTCATAGACTTTATATTTTTTATACTTATATAAAAATTTATTACTTCATAGACTTTATACATTTACTACTTATATGAAAATTTATTACTTCATAGACTTTATACATTTAATACTTATATGAAAATTTATTACTTCATAGACTTTATATTTTTTATACTTATATAAAAATTTATTACTTCATAGACTTTATATTTTGCTTCATAGACTTTATACATTTAATACTTATATGAAAATTTATTACTTCATAGACCTTATACATTTAATACTTATATGAAAATTTATTACTTCATAGACTTTATACAATTAATACTTATATGAAAATTTATTACTTCATAGAATTTATACATTTAGTACTTATATGAAAATTTATTACTTCATAGACTTTATACAATTAATACTTATATGAAAATTTATTACTTTATAGACTTTATACATTTAGTACTTATATGAAAATTTATTACTTCATAGACTTTATACAATTAATACTTATTTGAAAATTTATTACTTCATAGACTTTATATTTTTTATACTTATATAAAAATTTATTACTTCATAGACTTTATACATTTACTACTTATATGAAAATTTATTACTTCATAGACTTTATACATTTAATACTTATATGAAAATTTATTACTTCATAGACTTTATACATTTAATACTTATATGAAAATTTATTACTTCATAGACTTTATACAATTAATACTTATATGAAAATTTATTACTTCATAGACTTTATACATTTAATACTTATATGAAAATTTATTACTTCATATATACTTTATACAATTAATACTTATATGAAAATTTATTACTTCATAGACTTTATACAATTAATACTTATATGAAAATTTATTACTTCATAGACTTTATACATTTAGTACTTATATGAAAATTTATTACTTCATAGACTTTATACAATTAATACTTATTTGAAAATTTATTACTTCATAGACTTTATATTTTTTATACTTATATAAAAATTTATTACTTCATAGACTTTATACATTTAATACTTATATGAAAATTTATTACTTCATATATACTTTATACAATTAATACTTATATGAAAATTTATTACTTCATAGACTTTATACATTTAATACTTATATGAAAATGTATTACTTCATAGACTTTATACATTTAGTACTTATATGAAAATTTATTACTTCATAGACTTTATACAATTAATACTTATATGAAAATTTATTACTTCATAGACTTTATACAATTAATACTTATTTGAAAATTTATTACTTCATAGACTTTATATTTTTTATACTTATATAAAAATTTATTACTTCATAGACTTTATACATTTACTACTTATATGAAAATTTATTACTTCATAGACTTTATACATTTAATACTTATATGAAAATTTATTACTTCATAGACTTTATACATTTAATACTTATATGAAAATTTATTACTTCATAGACTTTATACAATTAATACTTATATGAAAATTTATTACTTCATAGACTTTATACAATTAATACTTATATGAAAATTTATTACTTCATAGACTTTATACATTTAATACTTATATGAAAATTTATTACTTCATAGACTTTATACAATTAATACTTATATGAAAATTTATTACTTCATAGAATTTATACATTTAGTACTTATATGAAAATTTATTACTTCATAGACTTTATACAATTAATACTTATATGAAAATTTATTACTTCATAGACTTTATACAATTAATACTTATTTGAAAATTTATTACTTCATAGACTTTATATTTTTTATACTTATATAAAAATTTATTACTTCATAGACTTTATATTTTGCTTCATAGACTTTATACATTTAATACTTATATGAAAATTTATTACTTCATAGACCTTATACATTTAATACTTATATGAAAATTTATTACTTCATATATACTTTATACAATTAATACTTATATGAAAATTTATTACTTCATAGACTTTATACATTTAATACTTATATGAAAATGTATTACTTCATAGACTTTATACATTTAGTACTTATATGAAAATTTATTACTTCATAGACTTTATACAATTAATACTTATATGAAAATTTATTACTTCATAGACTTTATACAATTAATACTTATTTGAAAATTTATTACTTCATAGACTTTATATTTTTTATACTTATATAAAAATTTATTACTTCATAGACTTTATACATTTACTACTTATATGAAAATTTATTACTTCATAGACTTTATACATTTAATACTTATATGAAAATTTATTACTTCATAGACTTTATACATTTAATACTTATATGAAAATTTATTACTTCATAGACTTTATACAATTAATACTTATATGAAAATTTATTACTTCATAGACTTTATACATTTAATACTTATATGAAAATTTATTACTTCATATATACTTTATACAATTAATACTTATATGAAAATTTATTACTTCATAGACTTTATACAATTAATACTTATATGAAAATTTATTACTTCATAGACTTTATACATTTAGTACTTATATGAAAATTTATTACTTCATAGACTTTATACAATTAATACTTATTTGAAAATTTATTACTTCATAGACTTTATATTTTTTATACTTATATAAAAATTTATTACTTCATAGACTTTATACATTTACTACTTATATGAAAATTTATTACTTCATAGACTTTATACATTTAATACTTATATGAAAATTTATTACTTCATAGACTTTATATTTTTTATACTTATATAAAAATTTATTACTTCATAGACTTTATATTTTGCTTCATAGACTTTATACATTTAATACTTATATGAAAATTTATTACTTCATAGACCTTATACATTTAATACTTATATGAAAATTTATTACTTCATAGACTTTATACAATTAATACTTATATGAAAATTTATTACTTCATAGAATTTATACATTTAGTACTTATATGAAAATTTATTACTTCATAGACTTTATACAATTAATACTTATATGAAAATTTATTACTTCATAGACTTTATACAATTAATACTTATATGAAAATTTATTACTTCATAGACTTTATACATTTAATACTTATATGAAAATTTATTACTTCATAGACTTTATACAATTAATACTTATATGAAAATTTATTACTTCATAGAATTTATACATTTACTACTTATATGAAAATTTATTACTTCATAGACTTTATACATTTAATACTTATATGAAAATTTATTACTTCATAGACTTTATACAATTAATACTTATATGAAAATTTATTACTTCATAGACTTTATACATTTAATACTTATATGAAAATTTATTACTTCATATATACTTTATACAATTAATACTTATATGAAAATTTATTACTTCATAGACTTTATACATTTAATACTTATATGAAAATGTATTACTTCATAGACTTTATACATTTAGTACTTATATGAAAATTTATTACTTCATAGACTTTATACAATTAATACTTATATGAAAATTTATTACTTCATAGACTTTATACATTTAGTACTTATATGAAAATTTATTACTTCATAGACTTTATACAATTAATACTTATATGAAAATTTATTACTTCATAGACTTTATACATTTACTACTTATATGAAAATTTATTACTTCATAGACTTTATACAATTAATACTTATATGAAAATTTATTACTTCATAGACTTTATACATTTACAACTTATATGAAAATTTATTACTTCATAGACTTTATACATTTAATACTTATATGAAAATTTATTACTTCATAGACTTTATACAATTAATACTTATATGAAAATTTATTACTTCATAGACTTTATACATTTAATACTTATATGAAAATTTATTACTTCATATATACTTTATACAATTAATACTTATATGAAAATTTATTACTTCATAGACTTTATACATTTAATACTTATATAAAAATTTATTACTTCATAGACTTTATACATTTACTACTTATATGAAAATTTATTACTTCATAGACTTTATACAATTAATACTTATATGAAAATTTATTACTTCATAGACTTTATACAATTAATACTTATATGAAAATTTATTACTTCATAGACTTTATACATTTAATACTTATATGAAAATTTATTACTTCATAGACTTTATACAATTAATACTTATATGAAAATTTATTACTTCATACACTTTATACATTTACTACTTATATGAAAATTTATTACTTCATAGACTTTATACAATTAATACTTATATGAAAATTTATTACTTCATAGACTTTATACATTTACAACTTATATGAAAATTTATTACTTCATAGACTTTATACAATTAATACTTATATGAAAATTTATTACTTCATAGACTTTATACATTTACTACTTATATGAAAATTTATTACTTCATAGACTTTATACAATTAATACTTATATGAAAATTTATTACTTCATAGACTTTATACATTTAATACTTATATGAAAATTTATTACTTCATAGACTTTATACATTTAATACTTATATGAAAATTTATTACTTCATAGACCTTATACATTTAATACTTATATGAAAATTTATTACTTCATAGACTTTATACAATTAATACTTATATGAAAATTTATTACTTCATAGAATTTATACATTTAGTACTTATATGAAAATTTATTACTTCATAGACTTTATACAATTAATACTTATATGAAAATTTATTACTTCATAGACTTTATACAATTAATACTTATATGAAAATTTATTACTTCATAGACTTTATACATTTAATACTTATATGAAAATTTATTACTTCATAGACTTTATACAATTAATACTTATATGAAAATTTATTACTTCATAGAATTTATACATTTACTACTTATATGAAAATTTATTACTTCATAGACTTTATACATTTAATACTTATATGAAAATTTATTACTTCATAGACTTTATACAATTAATACTTATATGAAAATTTATTACTTCATAGACTTTATACATTTAATACTTATATGAAAATTTATTACTTCATATATACTTTATACAATTAATACTTATATGAAAATTTATTACTTCATAGACTTTATACATTTAATACTTATATGAAAATGTATTACTTCATAGACTTTATACATTTAGTACTTATATGAAAATTTATTACTTCATAGACTTTATACAATTAATACTTATATGAAAATTTATTACTTCATAGACTTTATACATTTAGTACTTATATGAAAATTTATTACTTCATAGACTTTATACAATTAATACTTATATGAAAATTTATTACTTCATAGACTTTATATTTTTTATACTTATATAAAAATTTATTACTTCATAGACTTTATACATTTAATACTTATATGAAAATTTATTACTTCATAGACTTTATACATTTACTACTTATATGAAAATTTATTACTTCATAGACTTTATACAATTAATACTTATATGAAAATTTATTACTTCATAGACTTTATACATTTAGTACTTATATGAAAATTTATTACTTCATAGACTTCATACAATTAATACTTATATAAAAATTTATTACTTCATAGACTTTATACATTTACTACTTATATGAAAATTTATTACTTCATAGACTTTATACAATTAATACTTATATGAAAATTTATTACTTCATAGACTTTATACAATTAATACTTATATGAAAATTTATTACTTCATAGACTTTATACATTTAATACTTATATGAAAATTTATTACTTCATACACTTTATACAATTAATACTTATATGAAAATTTATTACTTCATAGACTTTATACATTTAATACTTATATGAAAATTTATTACTTCATAGACTTTATACATTTAATACTTATATGAAAATTTATTACTTCATATATACTTTATACAATTAATACTTATACGAAAATTTATTACTTCATAGACTTTATACATTTAATACTTATATGAAAATGTATTACTTCATAGACTTTATACATTTAGTACTTATATGAAAATTTATTACTTCATAGACTTTATACAATTAATACTTATATGAAAATTTATTACTTCATAGACTTTATACATTTAATACTTATATGAAAATTTATTACTTCATATATACTTTATACAATTAATACTTATATGAAAATTTATTACTTCATAGACTTTATACAATTAATACTTATATGAAAATTTATTACTTCATAGACTTTATACAATTAATACTTATATGAAAATTTATTACTTCATAGACTTTATACATTTAATACTTATATGAAAATTTATTACTTCATAGACTTTATACAATTAATACTTATATGAAAATTTATTACTTCATAGACTTTATATTTTTTATACTTATATAAAAATTTATTACTTCATAGACTTTATACATTTAATACTTATATGAAAATTTATTACTTCATAGACTTTATACATTTACTACTTATATGAAAATTTATTACTTCATAGACTTTATACAATTAATACTTATATGAAAATTTATTACTTCATAGACTTTATACATTTAATACTTATATGAAAATTTATTACTTCATAGACTTTATACATTTACTACTTATATGAAAATTTATTACTTCAAAGACTTTATACAATTAATACTTATATGAAAATTTATTACTTCATAGACTTTATACAATTAATACTTATATGAAAATTTATTACTTCATAGACTTTATACAATTAATACTTATATGAAAATTTATTACTTCAAAGACTTTATACAATTAATACTTATATGAAAATTTATTACTTCATAGACTTTATACATTTAATACTTATATGAAAATTTATTACTTCATAGACTTTATACAATTAATACTTATATGAAAATTTATTACTTCATATATACTTTATACAATTAATACTTATATGAAAATTTATTACTTCATAGACTTTATACATTTAATACTTATATGAAAATTTATTACTTCATAGACTTTATACAATTAATACTTATATGAAAATTTATTACTTCATATATACTTTATACAATTAATACTTATATGAAAATTTATTACTTCATAGACTTTATACATTTAATACTTATATGAAAATTTATTACTTCATAGACTTTATACAATAAATACTTATATGAAAATTTATTACTTCATAGACTTTATACAATTAATACTTATATGAAAATTTATTACTTCATAGACTTTATACAATTAATACTTATATGAAAATTTATTACTTCATAGACTTTATACAATTAATACTTATATGAAAATTTATTACTTCATAGACTTTATACATTTACTACTTATATGAAAATTTATTACTTCATAGACTTTATACAATTAATACTTATATGAAAATTTATTACTTCATAGACTTTATACATTTAATACTTATATGAAAATTTATTACTTCATAGACTTTATACATTTAATACTTATATGAAAATTTATTACTTCATAGACTTTATACAATTAATACTTATATGAAAATTTATTACTTCATAGACTTTATACATTTAATACTTATATGAAAATTTATTACTTCATAGACTTTATATTTTTTATACTTATATGAAAATTTATTACTTCATAGACTTTATACAATTAATACTTATATGAAAATTTATTACTTCATAGACTTTATACAATTAATACTTATATGAAAATTTATTACTTCATAGACTTTATACATTTAATACTTATATGAAAATTTATTACTTCATAGACTTTATATTTTTTATACTTATATGAAAATTTATTACTTCATAGACTTTATACAATTAATACTTATATGAAAATTTATTACTTCATAGACTTTATACATTTAGTACTTATATGAAAATTTATTACTTCATAGACTTTATACATTTAATACTTATATGAAAATTTATTACTTCATAGACTTTATACAATTAATACTTATATGAAAATTTATTACTTCATAGACTTTATACATTTAGTACTTATATGAAAATTTATTACTTCATAGACTTTATACAATTAATACTTATATGAAAATTTATTACTTCATAGACTTTATACATTTAGTACTTATATGAAAATTTATTACTTCATAGACTTTATACAATTAATACTTATATGAAAATTTATTACTTCATAGACTTTATACATTTAATACTTATATGAAAATTTATTACTTCATAGACTTTATATTTTTTATACTTATATAAAAATTTATTACTTCATAGACTTTATATTTTTTATACTTATATAAAAATTTATTACTTCATAGACTTTATATTTTGCTTCATAGGCTTTATACATTTAATACTTATATGAAAATTTATTACTTCATAGACTTTATACAATTAATACTTATATGAAAATTTATTACTTCATAGACTTTATACAATTAATACTTATATGAAAATTTATTACTTCATAGACTTTATACAATTAATACTTATATGAAAATTTATTACTTCATAGACTTTATACATTTACTACTTATATGAAAATTTATTACTTCATAGACTTTATACATTTAATACTTATATGAAAATTTATTACTTCATAGACTTTATACATTTACTACTTATATGAAAATTTATTACTTCATAGACTTTATACATTTAATACTTATATGAAAATTTATTACTTCATAGACTTTATATTTTTTATACTTATATAAAAATTTATTACTTCATAGACTTTATACATTTAATACTTATATGAAAATTTATTACTTCATAGACTTTATATTTTTTATACTTATATAAAAATTTATTACTTCATAGACTTTATATTTTGCTTCATAGACTTTATACATTTAATACTTATATGAAAATTTATTACTTCATAGACTTTATACAATTAATACTTATATGGACATTTATTACTTCATAGACTTTATACATTTAATACTTATATGAAAATTTATTACTTCATAGACTTTATATTTTTTATACTTATATAAAAATTTATTACTTCATAGACTTTATATTTTGCTTCATAGACTTTATACATTTAATACTTATATGAAAATTTATTACTTCATAGACTTTATACATTTAATACTTATATGAAAATTTATTACTTCATAGACTTTATACATTTAATACTTATATGAAAATTTATTACTTCATAGACTTTATACAATTAATACTTATATGAAAATTTATTACTTCATACACTTTATACATTTACTACTTATATGAAAATTTATTACTTCATAGACTTTATACAATTAATACTTATATGAAAATTTATTACTTCATAGACTTTATACATTTACAACTTATATGAAAATTTATTACTTCATAGACTTTATACAATTAATACTTATATGAAAATTTATTACTTCATAGACTTTATACATTTACTACTTATATGAAAATTTATTACTTCATAGACTTTATACAATTAATACTTATATGAAAATTTATTACTTCATAGACTTTATACATTTAATACTTATATGAAAATTTATTACTTCATAGACTTTATACATTTAATACTTATATGAAAATTTATTACTTCATAGACCTTATACATTTAATACTTATATGAAAATTTATTACTTCATAGACTTTATACAATTAATACTTATATGAAAATTTATTACTTCATAGAATTTATACATTTAGTACTTATATGAAAATTTATTACTTCATAGACTTTATACAATTAATACTTATATGAAAATTTATTACTTCATAGACTTTATACAATTAATACTTATATGAAAATTTATTACTTCATAGACTTTATACATTTAATACTTATATGAAAATTTATTACTTCATAGACTTTATACAATTAATACTTATATGAAAATTTATTACTTCATAGAATTTATACATTTACTACTTATATGAAAATTTATTACTTCATAGACTTTATACATTTAATACTTATATGAAAATTTATTACTTCATAGACTTTATACAATTAATACTTATATGAAAATTTATTACTTCATAGACTTTATACATTTAATACTTATATGAAAATTTATTACTTCATATATACTTTATACAATTAATACTTATATGAAAATTTATTACTTCATAGACTTTATACATTTAATAC
Source organism: Bactrocera oleae (assembly GCF_042242935.1). Classification (NCBI taxonomy): domain Eukaryota; kingdom Metazoa; phylum Arthropoda; class Insecta; order Diptera; family Tephritidae; genus Bactrocera; species Bactrocera oleae. The sequence continues at coordinate 3,037,712 of NW_027212752.1, read as the reverse complement.
TTATATGAAAATGTATTACTTCATAGACTTTATACATTTAGTACTTATATGAAAATTTATTACTTCATAGACTTTATACAATTAATACTTATATGAAAATTTATTACTTCATAGACTTTATACATTTAGTACTTATATGAAAATTTATTACTTCAAAGACTTTATACAATTAATACTTATATGAAAATTTATTACTTCATAGACTTTATATTTTTTATACTTATATAAAAATTTATTACTTCATAGACTTTATACATTTAATACTTATATGAAAATTTATTACTTCATAGACTTTATACATTTACTACTTATATGAAAATTTATTACTTCATAGACTTTATACAATTAATACTTATATGAAAATTTATTACTTCATAGACTTTATACATTTAGTACTTATATGAAAATTTATTACTTCATAGACTTTATACAATTAATACTTATATAAAAATTTATTACTTCATAGACTTTATACAATTAATACTTATATGAAAATTTATTACTTCATAGACTTTATACAATTAATACTTATATGAAAATTTATTACTTCATAGACTTTATACAATTAATACTTATATGAAAATTTATTACTTCATAGACTTTATACATTTAATACTTATATGAAAATTTATTACTTCATAGACTTTATATTTTTTATACTTATATAAAAATTTATTACTTCATAGACTTTATATTTTGCTTCATAGACTTTATACATTTAATACTTATATGAAAATTTATTACTTCATAGACTTTATACATTTAATACTTATATGAAAATTTATTACTTCATAGACTTTATACATTTAATACTTATATGAAAATTTATTACTTCATAGACTTTATACAATTAATACTTATATGAAAATTTATTACTTCATACACTTTATACATTTACTACTTATATGAAAATTTATTACTTCATAGACTTTATACAATTAATACTTATATGAAAATTTATTACTTCATAGACTTTATACATTTACAACTTATATGAAAATTTATTACTTCATAGACTTTATACAATTAATACTTATATGAAAATTTATTACTTCATAGACTTTATACATTTACTACTTATATGAAAATTTATTATTTCATAGACTTTATACAATTAATACTTATATGAAAATTTATTACTTCATAGACTTTATACATTTAATACTTATATGAAAATTTATTACTTCATAGACTTTATACATTTAATACTTATATGAAAATTTATTACTTCATAGACCTTATACATTTAATACTTATATGAAAATTTATTACTTCATAGACTTTATACAATTAATACTTATATGAAAATTTATTACTTCATAGAATTTATACATTTAGTACTTATATGAAAATTTATTACTTCATAGACTTTATACAATTAATACTTATATGAAAATTTATTACTTCATAGACTTTATACAATTAATACTTATATGAAAATTTATTACTTCATAGACTTTATACATTTAATACTTATATGAAAATTTATTACTTCATAGACTTTATACAATTAATACTTATATGAAAATTTATTACTTCATAGAATTTATACATTTACTACTTATATGAAAATTTATTACTTCATAGACTTTATACATTTAATACTTATATGAAAATTTATTACTTCATAGACTTTATACAATTAATACTTATATGAAAATTTATTACTTCATAGACTTTATACATTTAATACTTATATGAAAATTTATTACTTCATATATACTTTATACAATTAATACTTATATGAAAATTTATTACTTCATAGACTTTATACATATAATACTTATATGAAAATGTATTACTTCATAGACTTTATACATTTAGTACTTATATGAAAATTTATTACTTCATAGACTTTATACAATTAATACTTATATGAAAATTTATTACTTCATAGACTTTATACATTTAGTACTTATATGAAAATTTATTACTTCATAGACTTTATACAATTAATACTTATATGAAAATTTATTACTTCATAGACTTTATATTTTTTATACTTATATAAAAATTTATTACTTCATAGACTTTATACATTTAATACTTATATGAAAATTTATTACTTCATAGACTTTATACATTTACTACTTATATGAAAATTTATTACTTCATAGACTTTATACAATTAATACTTATATGAAAATTTATTACTTCATAGACTTTATACATTTAGTACTTATATGAAAATTTATTACTTCATAGACTTTATACAATTAATACTTATATAAAAATTTATTACTTCATAGACTTTATACAATTAATACTTATATGAAAATTTATTACTTCATAGACTTTATACAATTAATACTTATATGAAAATTTATTACTTCATAGACTTTATACAATTAATACTTATATGAAAATTTATTACTTCATAGACTTTATACATTTAATACTTATATGAAAATTTATTACTTCATAGACTTTATATTTTTTATACTTATATAAAAATTTATTACTTCATAGACTTTATACATTTAATACTTATATGAAAATTTATTACTTCATAGACTTTATACATTTACTACTTATATGAAAATTTATTACTTCATAGACTTTATACAATTAATACTTATATGAAAATTTATTACTTCATAGACTTTATACATTTAATACTTATATGAAAATTTATTACTTCATAGACTTTATACATTTACTACTTATATGAAAATTTATTACTTCATAGACTTTATACAATTAATACTTATATAAAAATTTATTACTTCATAGACTTTATACATTTAATACTTATATGAAAATTTATTACTTCATAGACTTTATACATTTAATACTTATATGAAAATTTATTACTTCATAGACTTTATACAATTAATACTTATATGAAAATTTATTACTTCATACACTTTATACATTTACTACTTATATGAAAATTTATTACTTCATAGACTTTATACAATTAATACTTATATGAAAATTTATTACTTCATAGACTTTATACATTTAATACTTATATGAAAATTTATTACTTCATAGACTTTATACATTTACTACTTATATGAAAATTTATTACTTCATAGACTTTATACAATTAATACTTATATAAAAATTTATTACTTCATAGACTTTATACATTTAATACTTATATGAAAATTTATTACTTCATAGACTTTATACAATTAATACTTATATGAAAATTTATTACTTCATAGACTTTATACAATTAATACTTATATGAAAATTTATTACTTCATAGACTTTATACATTTAATACTTATATGAAAATTTATTACTTCATAGACTTTATACATTTAATACTTATATGAAAATTTATTACTTCATAGACTTTATACATTTACTACTTATATGAAAATTTATTACTTCATAGACTTTATACAATTAATACTTATATAAAAATTTATTACTTCATAGACTTTATACAATTAATACTTATATGAAAATTTATTACTTCATAGACTTTATACAATTAATACTTATATGAAAATTTATTACTTCATAGACTTTATACATTTAGTACTTATATGAAAATTTATTACTTCATAGACTTTATACAATTAATACTTATATGAAAATTTATTACTTCATAGACTTTATATTTTTTATACTTATATAAAAATTTATTACTTCATAGACTTTATACATTTAATACTTATATGAAAATTTATTACTTCATAGACTTTATACATTTACTACTTATATGAAAATTTATTACTTCATAGACTTTATACAATTAATACTTATATGAAAATTTATTACTTCATAGACTTTATACATTTAGTACTTATATGAAAATTTATTACTTCATAGACTTTATACAATTAATACTTATATAAAAATTTATTACTTCATAGACTTTATACAATTAATACTTATATGAAAATTTATTACTTCATATATACTTTATACAATTAATACTTATATGAAAATTTATTACTTCATAGACTTTATACATATAATACTTATATGAAAATTTATTACTTCATACACTTTATACATTTACTACTTATATGAAAATTTATTACTTCATAGACTTTATACAATTAATACTTATATGAAAATTTATTACTTCATAGACTTTATACATTTACAACTTATATGAAAATTTATTACTTCATAGACTTTATACAATTAATACTTATATGAAAATTTATTACTTCATAGACTTTATACATTTAATACTTATATGAAAATTTATTACTTCATAGACTTTATACATTTACTACTTATATGAAAATTTATTACTTCATAGACTTTATACAATTAATACTTATATGAAAATTTATTACTTCATAGACTTTATACATTTAGTACTTATATGAAAATTTATTACTTCATAGACTTTATACAATTAATACTTATATAAAAATTTATTACTTCATAGACTTTATACATTTAATACTTATATGAAAATTTATTACTTCATAGACTTTATACATTTAATACTTATATGAAAATTTATTACTTCATAGACTTTATACAATTAATACTTATATGAAAATTTATTACTTCATACACTTTATACATTTACTACTTATATGAAAATTTATTACTTCATAGACTTTATACAATTAATACTTATATGAAAATTTATTACTTCATAGACTTTATACATTTACAACTTATATGAAAATTTATTACTTCATAGACTTTATACAATTAATACTTATATGAAAATTTATTACTTCATAGACTTTATACATTTACTACTTATATGAAAATTTATTACTTCATAGACTTTATACAATTAATACTTATATGAAAATTTATTACTTCATAGACTTTATACATTTAATACTTATATGAAAATTTATTACTTCATAGACTTTATACATTTAATACTTATATGAAAATTTATTACTTCATAGACCTTATACATTTAATACTTATATGAAAATTTATTACTTCATAGACTTTATACAATTAATACTTATATGAAAATTTATTACTTCATAGAATTTATACATTTAGTACTTATATGAAAATTTATTACTTCATAGACTTTATACAATTAATACTTATATGAAAATTTATTACTTCATAGACTTTATACAATTAATACTTATATGAAAATTTATTACTTCATAGACTTTATACATTTAATACTTATATGAAAATTTATTACTTCATAGACTTTATACAATTAATACTTATATGAAACTTTATTACTTCATAGAATTTATACATTTACTACTTATATGAAAATTTATTACTTCATAGACTTTATACATTTAATACTTATATGAAAATTTATTACTTCATAGACTTTATACAATTAATACTTATATGAAAATTTATTACTTCATAGACTTTATACATTTAATACTTATATGAAAATTTATTACTTCATATATACTTTATACAATTAATACTTATATGAAAATTTATTACTTCATAGACTTTATACATTTAATACTTATATGAAAATGTATTACTTCATAGACTTTATACATTTAGTACTTATATGAAAATTTATTACTTCATAGACTTTATACAATTAATACTTATATGAAAATTTATTACTTCATAGACTTTATACATTTAGTACTTATATGAAAATTTATTACTTCATAGACTTTATACAATTAATACTTATATGAAAATTTATTACTTCATAGACTTTATATTTTTTATACTTATATAAAAATTTATTACTTCATAGACTTTATACATTTAATACTTATATGAAAATTTATTACTTCATAGACTTTATACATTTACTACTTATATGAAAATTTATTACTTCATAGACTTTATACAATTAATACTTATATGAAAATTTATTGCTTCATAGACTTTATACATTTAGTACTTATATGAAAATTTATTACTTCATAGACTTTATACAATTAATACTTATATAAAAATTTATTACTTCATAGACTTTATACAATTAATACTTATATGAAAATTTATTACTTCATAGACTTTATACAATTAATACTTATATGAAAATTTATTACTTCATAGACTTTATACAATTAATACTTATATGAAAATTTATTACTTCATAGACTTTATACATTTAATACTTATATGAAAATTTATTACTTCATAGACTTTATATTTTTTATACTTATATAAAAATTTATTACTTCATAGACTTTATATTTTGCTTCATAGACTTTATACATTTAATACTTATATGAAAATTTATTACTTCATAGACTTTATACATTTAATACTTATATGAAAATTTATTACTTCATAGACTTTATACATTTAATACTTATATGAAAATTTATTACTTCATAGACTTTATACAATTAATACTTATATGAAAATTTATTACTTCATACACTTTATACATTTACTACTTATATGAAAATTTATTACTTCATAGACTTTATATAATTAATACTTATATGAAAATTTATTACTTCATAGACTTTATACATTTACAACTTATATGAAAATTTATTACTTCATAGACTTTATACAATTAATACTTATATGAAAATTTATTACTTCATAGACTTTATACATTTACTACTTATATGAAAATTTATTACTTCATAGACTTTATACAATTAATACTTATATGAAAATTTATTACTTCATAGACTTTATACATTTAATACTTATATGAAAATTTATTACTTCATAGACTTTATACATTTAATACTTATATGAAAATTTATTACTTCATAGACCTTATACATTTAATACTTATATGAAAATTTATTACTTCATAGACTTTATACAATTAATACTTATATGAAAATTTATTACTTCATAGAATTTATACATTTAGTACTTATATGAAAATTTATTACTTCATAGACTTTATACAATTAATACTTATATGAAAATTTATTACTTCATAGACTTTATACAATTAATACTTATATGAAAATTTATTACTTCATAGACTTTATACATTTAATACTTATATGAAAATTTATTACTTCATAGACTTTATACAATTAATACTTATATGAAAATTTATTACTTCATAGAATTTATACATTTACTACTTATATGAAAATTTATTACTTCATAGACTTTATACATTTAATACTTATATGAAAATTTATTACTTCATAGACTTTATACAATTAATACTTATATGAAAATTTATTACTTCATAGACTTTATACATTTAATACTTATATGAAAATTTATTACTTCATATATACTTTATACAATTAATACTTATATGAAAATTTATTACTTCATAGACTTTATACATATAATACTTATATGAAAATGTATTACTTCATAGACTTTATACATTTAGTACTTATATGAAAATTTATTACTTCATAGACTTTATACAATTAATACTTATATGAAAATTTATTACTTCATAGACTTTATACATTTAGTACTTATATGAAAATTTATTACTTCATAGACTTTATACAATTAATACTTATGTGAAAATTTATTACTTCATAGACTTTATATTTTTTATACTTATATAAAAATTTATTACTTCATAGACTTTATACATTTAATACTTATATGAAAATTTATTACTTCATAGACTTTATACATTTACTACTTATATGAAAATTTATTACTTCATAGACTTTATACAATTAATACTTATATGAAAATTTATTACTTCATAGACTTTATACATTTAGTACTTATATGAAAATTTATTACTTCATAGACTTTATACAATTAATACTTATATAAAAATTTATTACTTCATAGACTTTATACAATTAATACTTATATGAAAATTTATTACTTCATAGACTTTATACAATTAATACTTATATGAAAATTTATTACTTCATAGACTTTATACAATTAATACTTATATGAAAATTTATTACTTCATAGACTTTATACATTTAATACTTATATGAAAATTTATTACTTCATAGACTTTATATTTTTTATACTTATATAAAAATTTATTACTTCATAGACTTTATATTTTGCTTCATAGACTTTATACATTTAATACTTATATGAAAATTTATTACTTCATAGACTTTATACAATTAATACTTATATGAAAATTTATTACTTCATATATACTTTATACAATTAATACTTATATGAAAATTTATTACTTCATAGACTTTATACATTTAATACTTATATGAAAATTTATTACTTCATAGACTTTATACAAATAATACTTATATGAAAATTTATTACTTCATACACTTTATACATTTACTACTTATATGAAAATGTATTACTTCATAGACTTTATACAATTAATACTTATATGAAAATTTATTACTTCATAGACTTTATACATTTAATACTTATATGAAAATTTATTACTTCATAGACTTTATACATTTACTACTTATATGAAAATTTATTACTTCATAGACTTTATACAATTAATACTTATATGAAAATTTATTACTTCATAGACTTTATACATTTAGTACTTATATGAAAATTTATTACTTCATAGACTTTATACAATTAATACTTATATGAAAATTTATTACTTCATAGACTTTATACAATTAATACTTATATGAAAATTTATTACTTCATAGACTTTATACAATTAATACTTATATGAAAATTTATTACTTCATAGACTTTATACAATTAATACTTATATGAAAATTTATTACTTCATAGACTTTATACATTTAATACTTATATGAAAATTTATTACTTCATAGACTTTATATTTTTTATACTTATATAAAAATTTATTACTTCATAGACTTTATATTTTGCTTCATAGACTTTATACATTTAATACTTATATGAAAATTTATTACTTCATAGACTTTATACAATTAATACTTATATGAAAATTTATTACTTCATAGACTTTATACATTTAATACTTATATGAAAATTTATTACTTCATAGACTTTATATTTTTTTTACTTATATAAAAATTTATTACTTCATAGACTTTATATTTTGCTTCATAGACTTTATACATTTAATACTTATATGAAAATTTATTACTTCATAGACTTTATACATTTAATACTTATATGAAAATTTATTACTTCATAGACTTTATACATTTAATACTTATATGAAAATTTATTACTTCATAGACTTTATACAATTAATACTTATATGAAAATTTATTACTTCATACACTTTATACATTTACTACTTATATGAAAATGTATTACTTCATAGACTTTATACAATTAATACTTATATGAAAATTTATTACTTCATAGACTTTATACATTTACTACTTATATGAAAATTTATTACTTCATAGACTTTATACAATTAATACTTATATGAAAATTTATTACTTCATAGACTTTATACATTTAATACTTATATGAAAATTTATTACTTCATATATACTTTATACAATTAATACTTATATGAAAATTTATTACTTCATAGACTTTATACATTTAATACTTATATGAAAATTTATTACTTCATAGACTTTATATTTTTTATACTTATATAAAAATTTATTACTTCATAGACTTTATACATTTAATACTTATATGAAAATTTATTACTTCATACACTTTATACATTTACTACTAATATGAAAATTTATTACTTCATACACTTTATACAATTAATACTTATATGAAAATTTATTACTTCATAGACTTTATACATTTACTACTTATATGAAAATTTATTACTTCATAGACTTTATACAATTAATACTTATATGAAAATTTATTACTTCATAGACTTTATACAATTAATACTTATATGAAAATTTATTACTTCATAGACTTTATACATTTAATACTTATATGAAAATTTATTACTTCATAGACTTTATACATTTAATACTTATATGAAAATTTATTACTTCATAGACTTTATACAATTAATACTTATATGAAAATTTATTACTTCATAGACTTTATACATTTAGTACTTATATGAAAATTTATTACTTCATAGACTTTATACATTTAATACTTATATGAAAATTTATTACTTCATAGACTTTATATTTTTTATACTTATATAAAAATTTATTACTTCATAGACTTTATATTTTTTATACTTATATAAAAATTTATTACTTCATAGACTTTATATTTTGCTTCATAGACTTTATACATTTAATACTTATATGAAAATTTATTACTTCATAGACTTTATACAATTAATACTTATATGAAAATTTATTACTTCATAGACTTTATACAATTAATACTTATATGAAAATTTATTACTTCATAGACTTTATACAATTAATACTTATATGAAAATTTATTACTTCATAGACTTTATACATTTACTACTTATATGAAAATTTATTACTTCATAGACTTTATACAATTAATACTTATATGAAAATTTATTACTTCATAGACTTTATACATTTAATACTTATATGAAAATTTATTACTTCATAGACTTTATACATTTAATACTTATATGAAAATTTATTACTTCATAGACTTTATACAATTAATACTTATATGAAAATTTATTACTTCATAGACTTTATACATTTAGTACTTATATGAAAATTTATTACTTCATAGACTTTATACAATTAATACTTATATGAAAATTTATTACTTCATAGACTTTATATTTTTTATACTTATATAAAAATTTATTACTTCATAGACTTTATACATTTAATACTTATATGAAAATTTATTACTTCATAGACTTTATACATTTACTACTTATATGAAAATTTATTACTTCATAGACTTTATACAATTAATACTTATATGAAAATTTATTACTTCATAGACTTTATACATTTAATACTTATATGAAAATTTATTACTTCATAGACTTTATACATTTAATACTTATATGAAAATTTATTACTTCATAGACCTTATACATTTAATACTTATATGAAAATTTATTACTTCATAGACTTTATACAATTAATACTTATATGAAAATTTATTACTTCATAGAATTTATACATTTAGTACTTATATGAAAATTTATTACTTCATAGACTTTATACAATTAATACTTATATAAAAATTTATTACTTCATAGACTTTATACATTTAATACTTATATGAAAATTTATTACTTCATAGACTTTATACATTTAATACTTATATGAAAATTTATTACTTCATAGACTTTATACAATTAATACTTATATGAAAATTTATTACTTCATACACTTTATACATTTACTACTTATATGAAAATTTATTACTTCATAGACTTTATACAATTAATACTTATATGAAAATTTATTACTTCATAGACTTTATACATTTACAACTTATATGAAAATTTATTACTTCATAGACTTTATACAATTAATACTTATATGAAAATTTATTACTTCATAGACTTTATACATTTACTACTTATATGAAAATTTATTACTTCATAGACTTTATACATTTAATACTTATATGAAAATTTATTACTTCATAGACTTTATACAATTAATACTTATATGAAAATTTATTACTTCATAGACTTTATACAATTAATACTTATATAAAAATTTATTACTTCATAGACTTTATACATTTAATACTTATATGAAAATTTATTACTTCATAGACTTTATACATTTAATACTTATATGAAAATTTATTACTTCATAGACTTTATACAATTAATACTTATATGAAAATTTATTACTTCATACACTTTATACATTTACTACTTATATGAAAATTTATTACTTCATAGACTTTATACAATTAATACTTATATGAAAATTTATTACTTCATAGACTTTATACATTTACAACTTATATGAAAATTTATTACTTCATAGACTTTATACAATTAATACTTATATGAAAATTTATTACTTCATAGACTTTATACATTTACTACTTATATGAAAATTTATTACTTCATAGACTTTATACAATTAATACTTATATGAAAATTTATTACTTCATAGACTTTATACATTTAATACTTATATGAAAATTTATTACTTCATAGACTTTATACATTTAATACTTATATGAAAATTTATTACTTCATAGACCTTATACATTTAATACTTATATGAAAATTTATTACTTCATAGACTTTATACAATTAATACTTATATGAAAATTTATTACTTCATAGAATTTATACATTTAGTACTTATATGAAAATTTATTACTTCATAGACTTTATACAATTAATACTTATATGAAAATTTATTACTTCATAGACTTTATACAATTAATACTTATATGAAAATTTATTACTTCATAGACTTTATACATTTAATACTTATATGAAAATTTATTACTTCATAGACTTTATACAATTAATACTTATATGAAAATTTATTACTTCATAGAATTTATACATTTACTACTTATATGAAAATTTATTACTTCATAGACTTTATACATTTAATACTTATATGAAAATTTATTACTTCATAGACTTTATACAATTAATACTTATATGAAAATTTATTACTTCATAGACTTTATACATTTAATACTTATATGAAAATTTATTACTTCATATATACTTTATACAATTAATACTTATATGAAAATTTATTACTTCATAGACTTTATACATTTAATACTTATATGAAAATGTATTACTTCATAGACTTTATACATTTAGTACTTATATGAAAATTTATTACTTCATAGACTTTATACAATTAATACTTATATGAAAATTTATTACTTCATAGACTTTATACATTTAGTACTTATATGAAAATTTATTACTTCATAGACTTTATACAATTAATACTTATATGAAAATTTATTACTTCATAGACTTTATATTTTTTATACTTATATAAAAATTTATTACTTCATAGACTTTATACATTTAATACTTATATGAAAATTTATTACTTCATAGACTTTATACATTTACTACTTATATGAAAATTTATTACTTCATAGACTTTATACAATTAATACTTATATGAAAATTTATTACTTCATAGACTTTATACATTTAGTACTTATATGAAAATTTATTACTTCATAGACTTTATACAATTAATACTTATATAAAAATTTATTACTTCATAGACTTTATACAATTAATACTTATATGAAAATTTATTACTTCATAGACTTTATACAATTAATACTTATATGAAAATTTATTACTTCATAGACTTTATACAATTAATACTTATATGAAAATTTATTACTTCATAGACTTTATACATTTAATACTTATATGAAAATTTATTACTTCATAGACTTTATATTTTTTATACTTATATAAAAATTTATTACTTCATAGACTTTATATTTTGCTTCATAGACTTTATACATTTAATACTTATATGAAAATTTATTACTTCATAGACTTTATACATTTAATACTTATATGAAAATTTATTACTTCATAGACTTTATACATTTAATACTTATATGAAAATTTATTACTTCATAGACTTTATACAATTAATACTTATATGAAAATTTATTACTTCATACACTTTATACATTTACTACTTATATGAAAATTTATTACTTCATAGACTTTATACAATTAATACTTATATGAAAATTTATTACTTCATAGACTTTATACATTTACAACTTATATGAAAATTTATTACTTCATAGACTTTATACAATTAATACTTATATGAAAATTTATTACTTCATAGACTTTATACAATTAATACTTATATGAAAATTTATTACTTCATAGAATTTATACATTTAGTACTTATATGAAAATTTATTACTTCATAGACTTTATACAATTAATACTTATATGAAAATTTATTACTTCATAGACTTTATACATTTAATACTTATATGAAAATTTATTACTTCATAGACTTTATACATTTAATACTTATATGAAAATTTATTACTTCATAGACCTTATACATTTAATACTTATATGAAAATTTATTACTTCATAGACTTTATACAATTAATACTTATATGAAAATTTATTACTTCATAGAATTTATACATTTAGTACTTATATGAAAATTTATTACTTCATAGACTTTATACAATTAATACTTATATGAAAATTTATTACTTCATAGACTTTATACAATTAATACTTATATGAAAATTTATTACTTCATAGACTTTATACATTTAATACTTATATGAAAATTTATTACTTCATAGACTTTATACAATTAATACTTATATGAAAATTTATTACTTCATAGAATTTATACATTTACTACTTATATGAAAATTTATTACTTCATAGACTTTATACATTTAATACTTATATGAAAATTTATTACTTCATACACTTTATACATTTACTACTTATATGAAAATGTATTACTTCATAGACTTTATACAATTAATACTTATATGAAAATTTATTACTTCATAGACTTTATACATTTACAACTTATATGAAAATTTATTACTTCATAGACTTTATACAATTAATACTTATATGAAAATTTATTACTTCATAGAATTTATACATTTAGTACTTATATGAAAATTTATTACTTCATAGACTTTATACAATTAATACTTATATGAAAATTTATTACTTCATAGACTTTATACAATTAATACTTATATGAAAATTTATTACTTCATAGACTTTATACAATTAATACTTATATGAAAATTTATTACTTCATAGACTTTATACATTTACAACTTATATGAAAATTTATTACTTCATAGACTTTATACAATTAATACTTATATGAAAATTTATTACTTCATAGACTTTATACAATTAATACTTATATGAAAATTTATTACTTCATAGAATTTATACATTTAGTACTTATATGAAAATTTATTACTTCATAGACTTTATACAATTAATACTTATATGAAAATTTATTACTTCATACACTTTATACATTTAATACTTATATGAAAATTTATTACTTCATAGACTTTATACAATTAATACTTATATGAAAATTTATTACTTCATAGAATTTATACATTTAGTACTTATATGAAAATTTATTACTTCATAGACTTTATACAATTAATACTTATATGAAAATTTATTACTTCATAGACTTTATACAATTAATACTTATATGAAAATTTATTACTTCATAGACTTTATACATTTAATACTTATATGAAAATTTATTACTTCATAGACTTTATACAATTAATACTTATATGAAAATTTATTACTTCATAGACTTTATACATTTACAACTTATATGAAAATTTATTACTTCATAGACTTTATACAATTAATACTTATATGAAAATTTATTACTTCATAGACTTTATACAATTAATACTTATATGAAAATTTATTACTTCATAGAATTTATACATTTAGTACTTATATGAAAATTTATTACTTCATAGACTTTATACAATTAATACTTATATGAAAATTTATTACTTCATAGACTTTATACATTTAATACTTATATGAAAATTTATTACTTCATAGACTTTATACATTTAATACTTATATGAAAATTTATTACTTCATAGACCTTATACATTTAATACTTATATGAAAATTTATTACTTCATAGACTTTATACAATTAATACTTATATGAAAATTTATTACTTCATAGAATTTATACATTTAGTACTTATATGAAAATTTATTACTTCATAGACTTTATACAATTAATACTTATATGAAAATTTATTACTTCATAGACTTTATACAATTAATACTTATATGAAAATTTATTACTTCATAGACTTTATACATTTAATACTTATATGAAAATTTATTACTTCATAGACTTTATACAATTAATACTTATATGAAAATTTATTACTTCATAGAATTTATACATTTACTACTTATATGAAAATTTATTACTTCATAGACTTTATACATTTAATACTTATATGAAAATTTATTACTTCATACACTTTATACATTTACTACTTATATGAAAATGTATTACTTCATAGACTTTATACAATTAATACTTATATGAAAATTTATTACTTCATAGACCTTATACATTTAATACTTATATGAAAATTTATTACTTCATAGACTTTATACAATTAATACTTATATGAAAATTTATTACTTCATAGAATTTATACATTTAGTACTTATATGAAAATTTATTACTTCATAGACTTTATACAATTAATACTTATATGAAAATTTATTACTTCATAGACTTTATACAATTAATACTTATATGAAAATTTATTACTTCATAGACTTTATACATTTAATACTTATATGAAAATTTATTACTTCATAGACTTTATACAATTAATACTTATATGAAAATTTATTACTTCATAGAATTTATACATTTACTACTTATATGAAAATTTATTACTTCATAGACTTTATACATTTAATACTTATATGAAAATTTATTACTTCATAGACTTTATACAATTAATACTTATATGAAAATTTATTACTTCATAGACTTTATACATTTAATACTTATATGAAAATTTATTACTTCATATATACTTTATACAATTAATACTTATATGAAAATTTATTACTTCATAGACTTTATACATTTAATACTTATATGAAAATGTATTACTTCATAGACTTTATACATTTAGTACTTATATGAAAATTTATTACTTCATAGACTTTATACAATTAATACTTATATGAAAATTTATTACTTCATAGACTTTATACATTTAGTACTTATATGAAAATTTATTACTTCATAGACTTTATACAATTAATACTTATATGAAAATTTATTACTTCATAGACTTTATATTTTTTATACTTATATAAAAATTTATTACTTCATAGACTTTATACATTTAATACTTATATGAAAATTTATTACTTCATAGACTTTATACATTTACTACTTATATGAAAATTTATTACTTCATAGACTTTATACAATTAATACTTATATGAAAATTTATTACTTCATAGACTTTATACATTTAGTACTTATATGAAAATTTATTACTTCATAGACTTTATACAATTAATACTTATATAAAAATTTATTACTTCATAGACTTTATACAATTAATACTTATATGAAAATTTATTACTTCATAGACTTTATACAATTAATACTTATATGAAAATTTATTACTTCATAGACTTTATACAATTAATACTTATATGAAAATTTATTACTTCATAGACTTTATACATTTAATACTTATATGAAAATTTATTACTTCATAGACTTTATATTTTTTATACTTATATAAAAATTTATTACTTCATAGACTTTATATTTTGCTTCATAGACTTTATACATTTAATACTTATATGAAAATTTATTACTTCATAGACTTTATACATTTAATACTTATATGAAAATTTATTACTTCATAGACTTTATACATTTAATACTTATATGAAAATTTATTACTTCATAGACTTTATACAATTAATACTTATATGAAAATTTATTACTTCATACACTTTATACATTTACTACTTATATGAAAATTTATTACTTCATAGACTTTATACAATTAATACTTATATGAAAATTTATTACTTCATAGACTTTATACATTTACAACTTATATGAAAATTTATTACTTCATAGACTTTATACAATTAATACTTATATGAAAATTTATTACTTCATAGACTTTATACATTTACTACTTATATGAAAATTTATTACTTCATAGACTTTATAGAATTAATACTTATATGAAAATTTATTACTTCATAGACTTTATACATTTAATACTTATATGAAAATTTATTACTTCATAGACTTTATACATTTAATACTTATATGAAAATTTATTACTTCATAGACCTTATACATTTAATACTTATATGAAAATTTATTACTTCATAGACTTTATACAATTAATACTTATATGAAAATTTATTACTTCATAGAATTTATACATTTAGTACTTATATGAAAATTTATTACTTCATAGACTTTATACAATTAATACTTATATGAAAATTTATTACTTCATAGACTTTATACAATTAATACTTATATGAAAATTTATTACTTCATAGACTTTATACATTTAATACTTATATGAAAATTTATTACTTCATAGACTTTATACAATTAATACTTATATGAAAATTTATTACTTCATAGAATTTATACATTTACTACTTATATGAAAATTTATTACTTCATAGACTTTATACATTTAATACTTATATGAAAATTTATTACTTCATAGACTTTATACAATTAATACTTATATGAAAATTTATTACTTCATAGACTTTATACATTTAATACTTATATGAAAATTTATTACTTCATATATACTTTATACAATTAATACTTATATGAAAATTTATTACTTCATAGACTTTATACATATAATACTTATATGAAAATGTATTACTTCATAGACTTTATACATTTAGTACTTATATGAAAATTTATTACTTCATAGACTTTATACAATTAATACTTATATGAAAATTTATTACTTCATAGACTTTATACATTTAGTACTTATATGAAAATTTATTACTTCATAGACTTTATACAATTAATACTTATATGAAAATTTATTACTTCATAGACTTTATATTTTTTATACTTATATAAAAATTTATTACTTCATAGACTTTATACATTTAATACTTATATGAAAATTTATTACTTCATAGACTTTATACATTTACTACTTATATGAAAATTTATTACTTCATAGACTTTATACAATTAATACTTATATGAAAATTTATTACTTCATAGACTTTATACATTTAGTACTTATATGAAAATTTATTACTTCATAGACTTTATACAATTAATACTTATATAAAAATTTATTACTTCATAGACTTTATACAATTAATACTTATATGAAAATTTATTACTTCATAGACTTTATACAATTAATACTTATATGAAAATTTATTACTTCATAGACTTTATACAATTAATACTTATATGAAAATTTATTACTTCATAGACTTTATACATTTAATACTTATATGAAAATTTATTACTTCATAGACTTTATATTTTTTATACTTATATAAAAATTTATTACTTCATAGACTTTATATTTTGCTTCATAGACTTTATACATTTAATACTTATATGAAAATTTATTACTTCATAGACTTTATACAATTAATACTTATATGAAAATTTATTACTTCATATATACTTTATACAATTAATACTTATATGAAAATTTATTACTTCATAGACTTTATACATTTAATACTTATATGAAAATTTATTACTTCATAGACTTTATACAAATAATACTTATATGAAAATTTATTACTTCATACACTTTATACATTTACTACTTATATGAAAATGTATTACTTCATAGACTTTATACAATTAATACTTATATGAAAATTTATTACTTCATAGACTTTATACATTTAATACTTATATGAAAATTTATTACTTCATAGACTTTATACATTTACTACTTATATGAAAATTTATTACTTCATAGACTTTATACAATTAATACTTATATGAAAATTTATTACTTCATAGACTTTATACATTTAGTACTTATATGAAAATTTATTACTTCATAGACTTTATACAATTAATACTTATATGAAAATTTATTACTTCATAGACTTTATACAATTAATACTTATATGAAAATTTAGTACTTCATAGACTTTATACAATTAATACTTATATGAAAATTTATTACTTCATAGACTTTATACAATTAATACTTATATGAAAATTTATTACTTCATAGACTTTATACATTTAATACTTATATGAAAATTTATTACTTCATAGACTTTATATTTTTTATACTTATATAAAAATTTATTACTTCATAGACTTTATATTTTGCTTCATAGACTTTATACATTTAATACTTATATGAAAATTTATTACTTCATAGACTTTATACAATTAATACTTATATGAAAATTTATTACTTCATAGACTTTATACATTTAATACTTATATGAAAATTTATTACTTCATAGACTTTATATTTTTTTTACTTATATAAAAATTTATTACTTCATAGACTTTATATTTTGCTTCATAGACTTTATACATTTAATACTTATATGAAAATTTATTACTTCATAGACTTTATACATTTAATACTTATATGAAAATTTATTACTTCATAGACTTTATACATTTAATACTTATATGAAAATTTATTACTTCATAGACTTTATACAATTAATACTTATATGAAAATTTATTACTTCATACACTTTATACATTTACTACTTATATGAAAATGTATTACTTCATAGACTTTATACAATTAATACTTATATGAAAATTTATTACTTCATAGACTTTATACATTTACTACTTATATGAAAATTTATTACTTCATAGACTTTATACAATTAATACTTATATGAAAATTTATTACTTCATAGACTTTATACATTTAATACTTATATGAAAATTTATTACTTCATATATACTTTATACAATTAATACTTATATGAAAATTTATTACTTCATAGACTTTATACATTTAATACTTATATGAAAATTTATTACTTCATAGACTTTATATTTTTTATACTTATATAAAAATTTATTACTTCATAGACTTTATACATTTAATACTTATATGAAAATTTATTACTTCATACACTTTATACATTTACTACTAATATGAAAATTTATTACTTCATACACTTTATACAATTAATACTTATATGAAAATTTATTACTTCATAGACTTTATACATTTACTACTTATATGAAAATTTATTACTTCATAGACTTTATACAATTAATACTTATATGAAAATTTATTACTTCATAGACTTTATACAATTAATACTTATATGAAAATTTATTACTTCATAGACTTTATACATTTAATACTTATATGAAAATTTATTACTTCATAGACTTTATACATTTAATACTTATATGAAAATTTATTACTTCATAGACTTTATACAATTAATACTTATATGAAAATTTATTACTTCATAGACTTTATACATTTAGTACTTATATGAAAATTTATTACTTCATAGACTTTATACATTTAATACTTATATGAAAATTTATTACTTCATAGACTTTATATTTTTTATACTTATATAAAAATTTATTACTTCATAGACTTTATATTTTTTATACTTATATAAAAATTTATTACTTCATAGACTTTATATTTTGCTTCATAGACTTTATACATTTAATACTTATATGAAAATTTATTACTTCATAGACTTTATACAATTAATACTTATATGAAAATTTATTACTTCATAGACTTTATACAATTAATACTTATATGAAAATTTATTACTTCATAGACTTTATACAATTAATACTTATATGAAAATTTATTACTTCATAGACTTTATACATTTACTACTTATATGAAAATTTATTACTTCATAGACTTTATACAATTAATACTTATATGAAAATTTATTACTTCATAGACTTTATACATTTAATACTTATATGAAAATTTATTACTTCATAGACTTTATACATTTAATACTTATATGAAAATTTATTACTTCATAGACTTTATACAATTAATACTTATATGAAAATTTATTACTTCATAGACTTTATACATTTAGTACTTATATGAAAATTTATTACTTCATAGACTTTATACAATTAATACTTATATGAAAATTTATTACTTCATAGACTTTATACAATTAATATTTATATGAAAATTTATTACTTCATAGACTTTATACAATTAATACTTATATGAAAATTTATTACTTCATAGACTTTATACAATTAATACTTATATGAAAATTTATTACTTCATAGACTTTATACATTTAATACTTATATGAAAATTTATTACTTCATAGACTTTATATTTTTTATACTTATATAAAAATTTATTACTTCATAGACTTTATATTTTGCTTCATAGACTTTATACATTTAATACTTATATGAAAATTTATTACTTCATAGACTTTATACAATTAATACTTATATGAAAATTTATTACTTCATAGACTTTATACATTTAATACTTATATGAAAATTTATTACTTCATAGACTTTATATTTTTTATACTTATATAAAAATTTATTACTTCATAGACTTTATATTTTTTATACTTATATAAAAATTTATTACTTCATAGACTTTATATTTTGCTTCATAGACTTTATACATTTAATACTTATATGAAAATTTATTACTTCATAGACTTTATACATTTAATACTTATATGAAAATTTATTACTTCATAGACTTTATACATTTAATACTTATATGAAAATTTATTACTTCATAGACTTTATACAATTAATACTTATATGAAAATTTATTACTTCATACACTTTATACATTTACTACTTATATGAAAATTTATTACTTCATAGACTTTATACAATTAATACTTATATGAAAATTTATTACTTCATAGACTTTATACATTTACAACTTATATGAAAATTTATTACTTCATAGACTTTATACAATTAATACTTATATGAAAATTTATTACTTCATAGACTTTATACATTTAGTACTTATATGAAAATTTATTACTTCATAGACTTTATACAATTAATACTTATATGAAAATTTATTACTTCATAGACTTTATACATTTAATACTTATATGAAAATTTATTACTTCATAGACTTTATACATTTAATACTTATATGAAAATTTATTACTTCATAGACCTTATACATTTAATACTTATATGAAAATTTATTACTTCATAGACTTTATACAATTAATACTTATATGAAAATTTATTACTTCATAGAATTTATACATTTAGTACTTATATGAAAATTTATTACTTCATAGACTTTATACAATTAATACTTATATGAAAATTTATTACTTCATAGACTTTATACAATTAATACTTATATGAAAATTTATTACTTCATAGACTTTATACATTTAATACTTATATGAAAATTTATTACTTCATAGACTTTATACAATTAATACTTATATGAAAATTTATTACTTCATAGAATTTATACATTTACTACTTATATGAAAATTTATTACTTCATAGACTTTATACATTTAATACTTATATGAAAATTTATTACTTCATACACTTTATACATTTACTACTTATATGAAAATGTATTACTTCATAGACTTTATACAATTAATACTTATATGAAAATTTATTACTTCATAGACTGTATACATTTAATACTTATATGAAAATTTATTACTTCATAGACTTTATACATTTACTACTTATATGAAAATTTATTACTTCATAGACTTTATACAATTAATACTTATATGAAAATTTATTACTTCATAGACTTTATACATTTAGTACTTATATGAAAATTTATTACTTCATAGACTTTATACATTTAATACTTATATGAAAATTTATTACTTCATAGACTTTATACAATTAATACTTATATGAAAATTTATTACTTCATACACTTTATACATTTACTACTTATATGAAAATTTATTACTTCATAGACTTTATACATTTAGTACTTATATGAAAATTTATTACTTCATAGACCTTATACATTTACTACTTATATGAAAATGTATTACTTCATAGACTTTATACATTTAATACTTATATGAAAATTTATTACTTCATAGACTTTATACAATTAATATTTATATGAAAATTTATTACTTCATAGACTTTATACAATTAATACTTATATGAAAATTTATTACTTCATAGACTTTATACAATTAATACTTATATGAAAATTTATTACTTCATAGACTTTATACATTTAATACTTATATGAAAATTTATTATTTCATAGACTTTATATTTTTTATACTTATATAAAAATTTATTACTTCATAGACTTTATATTTTGCTTCATAGACTTTATACATTTAATACTTATATGAAAATTTATTACTTCATAGACTTTATACATTTAATACTTATATGAAAATTTATTACTTCATAGACTTTATACATTTAATACTTATATGAAAATTTATTACTTCATAGACTTTATACAATTAATACTTATATGAAAATTTATTACTTCATACACTTTATACATTTACTACTTATATGAAAATTTATTACTTCATAGACTTTATACAATTAATACTTATATGAAAATTTATTACTTCATAGACTTTATACATTTACAACTTATATGAAAATTTATTACTTCATAGACTTTATACAATTAATACTTATATGAAAATTTATTACTTCATAGACTTTATACATTTAGTACTTATATGAAAATTTATTACTTCATAGACTTTATACAATTAATACTTATATGAAAATTTATTACTTCATAGACTTTATACATTTAATACTTATATGAAAATTTATTACTTCATAGACTTTATACATTTAATACTTATATGAAAATTTATTACTTCATAGACCTTATACATTTAATACTTATATGAAAATTTATTACTTCATAGACTTTATACAATTAATACTTATATGAAAATTTATTACTTCATAGAATTTATACATTTAGTACTTATATGAAAATTTATTACTTCATAGACTTTATACAATTAATACTTATATGAAAATTTATTACTTCATAGACTTTATACAATTAATACTTATATGAAAATTTATTACTTCATAGACTTTATACATTTAATACTTATATGAAAATTTATTACTTCATAGACTTTATACAATTAATACTTATATGAAAATTTATTACTTCATAGAATTTATACATTTACTACTTATATGAAAATTTATTACTTCATAGACTTTATACATTTAATACTTATATGAAAATTTATTACTTCATACACTTTATACATTTACTACTTATATGAAAATTTATTACCTCATAGACTTTATACATTTACTACTTATATGAAAATTTATTACTTCATAGACTTTATACAATTAATACTTATATGAAAATTTATTACTTCATAGACTTTATACATTTAGTACTTATATGAAAATTTATTACTTCATAGACTTTATACAATTAATACTTATATGAAAATTTATTACTTCATAGACTTTATACATTTAATACTTATATGAAAATTTATTACTTCATAGACTTTATACAATTAATACTTATATGAAAATTTATTACTTCATATATACTTTATACAATTAATACTTATATGAAAATTTATTACTTCATAGACTTTATACATTTAATACTTATATGAAAATTTATTACTTCATAGACTTTATACAATTAATACTTATATGAAAATTTATTACTTCATACACTTTATACATTTACTACTTATATGAAAATGTATTACTTCATAGACTTTATACAATTAATACTTATATGAAAATTTATTACTTCATAGACTTTATACATTTAATACTTATATGAAAATTTATTACTTCATAGACTTTATACATTTACTACTTATATGAAAATTTATTACTTCATAGACTTTATACAATTAATACTTATATGAAAATTTATTACTTCATAGACTTTATACATTTAGTACTTATATGAAAATTTATTACTTCATAGACTTTATACAATTAATACTTATATGAAAATTTATTACTTCATAGACTTTATACAATTAATACTTATATGAAAATTTATTACTTCATAGACTTTATACAATTAATACTTATATGAAAATTTATTACTTCATAGACTTTATACAATTAATACTTATATGAAAATTTATTACTTCATAGACTTTATACATTTAATACTTATATGAAAATTTATTACTTCATAGACTTTATATTTTTTATACTTATATAAAAATTTATTACTTCATAGACTTTATATTTTGCTTCATAGACTTTATACATTTAATACTTATATGAAAATTTATTACTTCATAGACTTTATACAATTAATACTTATATGAAAATTTATTACTTCATAGACTTTATACATTTAATACTTATATGAAAATTTACTACTTCATAGACTTTATATTTTTTATACTTATATAAAAATTTATTACTTCATAGACTTTATATTTTGCTTCATAGACTTTATACATTTCATACTTATATGAAAATTTATTACTTCATAGACTTTATACATTTAATACTTATATGAAAATTTATTACTTCATAGACTTTATACATTTAATACTTATATGAAAATTTATTACTTCATAGACTTTATACAATTAATACTTATATGAAAATTTTTTACTTCATACACTTTATACATTTACTACTTATATGAAAATGTATTACTTCATAGACTTTATACAATTAATACTTATATGAAAATGTATTACTTCATAGACTTTATACATTTACTACTTATATGAAAATTTATTACTTCATAGACTTTATACAATTAATACTTATATGAAAATTTATTACTTCATAGACTTTATACATTTAATACTTATATGAAAATTTATTACTTCATATATACTTTATACAATTAATACTTATATGAAAATTTATTACTTCATAGACTTTATACATTTAATACTTATATGAAAATTTATTACTTCATAGACTTTATATTTTTTATACTTATATAAAAATTTATTACTTCATAGACTTTATACATTTAATACTTATATGAAAATTTATTACTTCATACACTTTATACATTTACTACTAATATGAAAATTTATTACTTCATACACTTTATACAATTAATACTTATATGAAAATTTATTACTTCATAGACTTTATACATTTACTACTTATATGAAAATTTATTACTTCATAGACTTTATACAATTAATACTTATATGAAAATTTATTACTTCATAGACTTTATACAATTAATACTTATATGAAAATTTATTACTTCATAGACTTTATACATTTAATACTTATATGAAAATTTATTACTTCATAGACTTTATACATTTAATACTTATATGAAAATTTATTACTTCATAGACTTTATACAATTAATACTTATATGAAAATTTATTACTTCATAGACTTTATACATTTAGTACTTATATGAAAATTTATTACTTCATAGACTTTATACATTTAATACTTATATGAAAATTTATTACTTCATAGACTTTATATTTTTTATACTTATATAAAAATTTATTACTTCATAGACTTTATATTTTGCTTCATAGACTTTATACATTTAATACTTATATGAAAATTTATTACTTCATAGACTTTATACAATTAATACTTATATGAAAATTTATTACTTCATAGACTTTATACAATTAATACTTATATGAAAATTTATTACTTCATAGACTTTATACAATTAATACTTATATGAAAATTTATTACTTCATAGACTTTATACATTTACTACTTATATGAAAATTTATTACTTCATAGACTTTATACAATTAATACTTATATGAAAATTTATTACTTCATAGACTTTATACATTTAATACTTATATGAAAATTTATTACTTCATAGACTTTATACATTTAATACTTATATGAAAATTTATTACTTCATAGACTTTATACAATTAATACTTATATGAAAATTTATTACTTCATAGACTTTATACATTTAGTACTTATATGAAAATTTATTACTTCATAGACTTTATACAATTAATACTTATATGAAAATTTATTACTTCATAGACTTTATACAATTAATATTTATATGAAAATTTATTACTTCATAGACTTTATACAATTAATACTTATATGAAAATTTATTACTTCATAGACTTTATACAATTAATACTTATATGAAAATTTATTACTTCATAGACTTTATACATTTAATACTTATATGAAAATTTATTACTTCATAGACTTTATATTTTTTATACTTATATAAAAATTTATTACTTCATAGACTTTATATTTTGCTTCATAGACTTTATACATTTAATACTTATATGAAAATTTATTACTTCATAGACTTTATACAATTAATACTTATATGAAAATTTATTACTTCATAGACTTTATACATTTAATACTTATATGAAAATTTATTACTTCATAGACTTTATATTTTTTATACTTATATAAAAATTTATTACTTCATAGACTTTATATTTTGCTTCATAGACTTTATACATTTAATACTTATATGAAAATTTATTACTTCATAGACTTTATACATTTAGTACTTATATGAAAATTTATTACTTCATAGACTTTATACATTTAATACTTATATGAAAATTTATTACTTCATAGACTTTATATTTTTTATACTTATATAAAAATTTATTACTTCATAGACTTTATATTTTTTATACTTATATAAAAATTTATTACTTCATAGACTTTATATTTTGCTTCATAGACTTTATACATTTAATACTTATATGAAAATTTATTACTTCATAGACTTTATACAATTAATACTTATATGAAAATTTATTACTTCATAGACTTTATACAATTAATACTTATATGAAAATTTATTACTTCATAGACTTTATACAATTAATACTTATATGAAAATTTATTACTTCATAGACTTTATACATTTACTACTTATATGAAAATTTATTACTTCATAGACTTTATACAATTAATACTTATATGAAAATTTATTACTTCATAGACTTTATACATTTAATACTTATATGAAAATTTATTACTTCATAGACTTTATACATTTAATACTTATATGAAAATTTATTACTTCATAGACTTTATACAATTAATACTTATATGAAAATTTATTACTTCATAGACTTTATACATTTAGTACTTATATGAAAATTTATTACTTCATAGACTTTATACAATTAATACTTATATGAAAATTTATTACTTCATAGACTTTATACAATTAATATTTATATGAAAATTTATTACTTCATAGACTTTATACAATTAATACTTATATGAAAATTTATTACTTCATAGACTTTATACAATTAATACTTATATGAAAATTTATTACTTCATAGACTTTATACATTTAATACTTATATGAAAATTTATTACTTCATAGACTTTATATTTTTTATACTTATATAAAAATTTATTACTTCATAGACTTTATATTTTGCTTCATAGACTTTATACATTTAATACTTATATGAAAATTTATTACTTCATAGACTTTATACAATTAATACTTATATGAAAATTTATTACTTCATAGACTTTATACATTTAATACTTATATGAAAATTTATTACTTCATAGACTTTATATTTTTTATACTTATATAAAAATTTATTACTTCATAGACTTTATATTTTGCTTCATAGACTTTATACATTTAATACTTATATGAAAATTTATTACTTCATAGACTTTATACATTTAATACTTATATGAAAATTTATTACTTCATAGACTTTATACATTTAATACTTATATGAAAATTTATTACTTCATAGACTTTATACAATTAATACTTATATGAAAATTTATTACTTCATACACTTTATACATTTACTACTTATATGAAAATTTATTACTTCATAGACTTTATACAATTAATACTTATATGAAAATTTATTACTTCATAGACTTTATACATTTAGTACTTATATGAAAATTTATTACTTCATAGACTTTATACAATTAATACTTATATGAAAATTTATTACTTCATAGACTTTATACATTTAATACTTATATGAAAATTTATTACTTCATAGACTTTATACATTTAATACTTATATGAAAATTTATTACTTCATAGACCTTATACATTTAATACTTATATGAAAATTTATTACTTCATAGACTTTATACAATTAATACTTATATGAAAATTTATTACTTCATAGAATTTATACATTTAGTATTTATATGAAAATTTATTACTTCATAGACTTTATACAATTAATACTTATATGAAAATTTATTACTTCATAGACTTTATACAATTAATACTTATATGAAAATTTATTACTTCATAGACTTTATACATTTAATACTTATATGAAAATTTATTACTTCATAGACTTTATACAATTAATACTTATATGAAAATTTATTACTTCATAGAATTTATACATTTACTACTTATATGAAAATTTATTACTTCATAGACTTTATACATTTAATACTTATATGAAAATTTATTACTTCATACACTTTATACATTTACTACTTATATGAAAATGTATTACTTCATAGACTTTATACAATTAATACTTATATGAAAATTTATTACTTCATAGACTTTATACATTTAATACTTATATGAAAATTTATTACTTCATAGACTTTATACATTTACTACTTATATGAAAATTTATTACTTCATAGACTTTATACAATTAATACTTATATGAAAATTTATTACTTCATAGACTTTATACATTTAGTACTTATATGAAAATTTATTATTTCATAGACTTTATACAATTAATACTTATATGAAAATTTATTACTTCATAGACTTTATACATTTAATACTTATATGAAAATTTATTACTTCATAGACTTTATACAATTAATACTTATATGAAAATTTATTACTTCATATATACTTTATACAATTAATACTTATATGAAAATTTATTACTTCATAGACTTTATACATTTAATACTTATATGAAAATTTATTACTTCATAGACTTTATACAATTAATACTTATATGAAAATTTATTACTTCATACACTTTATACATTTACTACTTATATGAAAATGTATTACTTCATAGACTTTATACAATTAATACTTATATGAAAATTTATTACTTCATAGACTTTATACATTTAATACTTATATGAAAATTTATTACTTCATAGACTTTATACATTTACTACTTATATGAAAATTTATTACTTCATAGACTTTATACAATTAATACTTATATGAAAATTTATTACTTCATAGACTTTATACATTTAGTACTTATATGAAAATTTATTACTTCATAGACTTTATACAATTAATACTTATATGAAAATTTATTACTTCATAGACTTTATACAATTAATACTTATATGAAAATTTATTACTTCATAGACTTTATACAATTAATACTTATATGAAAATTTATTACTTCATAGACTTTATACAATTAATACTTATATGAAAATTTATTACTTCATAGACTTTATACATTTAATACTTATATGAAAATTTATTACTTCATAGACTTTATATTTTTTATACTTATATAAAAATTTATTACTTCATAGACTTTATATTTTGCTTCATAGACTTTATACATTTAATACTTATATGAAAATTTATTACTTCATAGACTTTATACAATTAATACTTATATGAAAATTTATTACTTCATAGACTTTATACATTTAATACTTATATGAAAATTTATTACTTCATAGACTTTATATTTTTTATACTTATATAAAAATTTATTACTTCATAGACTTTATATTTTGCTTCATAGACTTTATACATTTCATACTTATATTAAAATTTATTACTTCATAGACTTTATACATTTAATACTTATATGAAAATTTATTACTTCATAGACTTTATACATTTAATACTTATATGAAAATTTATTACTTCATAGACTTTATACAATTAATACTTATATGAAAATTTTTTACTTCATACACTTTATACATTTACTACTTATATGAAAATGTATTACTTCATAGACTTTATACAATTAATACTTATATGAAAATGTATTACTTCATAGACTTTATACATTTACTACTTATATGAAAATTTATTACTTCATAGACTTTATACAATTAATACTTATATGAAAATTTATTACTTCATAGACTTTATACATTTAATACTTATATGAAAATTTATTACTTCATATATACTTTATACAATTAATACTTATATGAAAATTTATTACTTCATAGACTTTATACATTTAATACTTATATGAAAATTTATTACTTCATAGACTTTATATTTTTTATACTTATATAAAAATTTATTACTTCATAGACTTTATACATTTAATACTTATATGAAAATTTATTACTTCATACACTTTATACATTTACTACTAATATGAAAATTTATTACTTCATACACTTTATACAATTAATACTTATATGAAAATTTATTACTTCATAGACTTTATACATTTACTACTTATATGAAAATTTATTACTTCATAGACTTTATACAATTAATACTTATATGAAAATTTATTACTTCATAGACTTTATACAATTAATACTTATATGAAAATTTATTACTTCATAGACTTTATACATTTAATACTTATATGAAAATTTATTACTTCATAGACTTTATACATTTAATACTTATATGAAAATTTATTACTTCATAGACTTTATACAATTAATACTTATATGAAAATTTATTACTTCATAGACTTTATACATTTAGTACTTATATGAAAATTTATTACTTCATAGACTTTATACATTTAATACTTATATGAAAATTTATTACTTCATAGACTTTATATTTTTTATACTTATATAAAAATTTATTACTTCATAGACTTTATATTTTGCTTCATAGACTTTATACATTTAATACTTATATGAAAATTTATTACTTCATAGACTTTATACAATTAATACTTATATGAAAATTTATTACTTCATAGACTTTATACAATTAATACTTATATGAAAATTTATTACTTCATAGACTTTATACAATTAATACTTATATGAAAATTTATTACTTCATAGACTTTATACATTTACTACTTATATGAAAATTTATTACTTCATAGACTTTATACAATTAATACTTATATGAAAATTTATTACTTCATAGACTTTATACATTTAATACTTATATGAAAATTTATTACTTCATAGACTTTATACATTTAATACTTATATGAAAATTTATTACTTCATAGACTTTATACAATTAATACTTATATGAAAATTTATTACTTCATAGACTTTATACATTTAGTACTTATATGAAAATTTATTACTTCATAGACTTTATACAATTAATACTTATATGAAAATTTATTACTTCATAGACTTTATACAATTAATATTTATATGAAAATTTATTACTTCATAGATTTTATACAATTAATACTTATATGAAAATTTATTACTTCATAGACTTTATACAATTAATACTTATATGAAAATTTATTACTTCATAGACTTTATACATTTAATACTTATATGAAAATTTATTACTTCATAGACTTTATATTTTTTATACTTATATAAAAATTTATTACTTCATAGACTTTATATTTTGCTTCATAGACTTTATACATTTAATACTTATATGAAAATTTATTACTTCATAGACTTTATACAATTAATACTTATATGAAAATTTATTACTTCATAGACTTTATACATTTAATACTTATATGAAAATTTATTACTTCATAGACTTTATATTTTTTATACTTATATAAAAATTTATTACTTCATAGACTTTATATTTTGCTTCATAGACTTTATACATTTAATACTTATATGAAAATTTATTACTTCATAGACTTTATACATTTAATACTTATATGAAAATTTATTACTTCATAGACTTTATACATTTAATACTTATATGAAAATTTATTACTTCATAGACTTTATACAATTAATACTTATATGAAAATTTATTACTTCATACACTTTATACATTTACTACTTATATGAAAATTTATTACTTCATAGACTTTATACAATTAATACTTATATGAAAATTTATTACTTCATAGACTTTATACATTTACAACTTATATGAAAATTTATTACTTCATAGACTTTATACAATTAATACTTATATGAAAATTTATTACTTCATAGACTTTATACATTTAGTACTTATATGAAAATTTATTACTTCATAGACTTTATACATTTAATACTTATATGAAAATTTATTACTTCATAGACTTTATACATTTAATACTTATATGAAAATTTATTACTTCATAGACCTTATACATTTAATACTTATATGAAAATTTATTACTTCATAGACTTTATACAATTAATACTTATATGAAAATTTATTACTTCATAGAATTTATACATTTAGTACTTATATGAAAATTTATTACTTCATAGACTTTATACAATTAATACTTATATGAAAATTTATTACTTCATAGACTTTATACAATTAATACTTATATGAAAATTTATTACTTCATAGACTTTATACATTTAATACTTATATGAAAATTTATTACTTCATAGACTTTATACAATTAATACTTATATGAAAATTTATTACTTCATAGAATTTATACATTTACTACTTATATGAAAATTTATTACTTCATAGACTTTATACATTTAATACTTATATGAAAATTTATTACTTCATAGACTTTATACAATTAATACTTATATGAAAATTTATTACTTCATAGACTTTATACATTTAATACTTATATGAAAATTTATTACTTCATATATACTTTATACAATTAATACTTATATGAAAATTTATTACTTCATAGACTTTATACATTTAATACTTATATGAAAATGTATTACTTCATAGACTTTATACATTTAGTACTTATATGAAAATTTATTACTTCATAGACTTTATACAATTAATACTTATATGAAAATTTATTACTTCATAGACTTTATACATTTAGTACTTATATGAAAATTTATTACTTCATAGACTTTATACAATTAATACGTATATGAAAATTTATTACTTTATAGACTTTATATTTTTTATACTTATATAAAAATTTATTACTTCATAGACTTTATACATTTAATACTTATATGAAAATTTATTACTTCATAGACTTTATACATTTACTACTTATATGAAAATTTATTACTTCATAGACTTTATACAATTAATACTTATATGAAAATTTATTACTTCATAGACTTTATACATTTAGTACTTATATGAAAATTTATTACTTCATAGACTTTATACAATTAATACTTATATAAAAATTTATTACTTCATAGACTTTATACATTTACTACTTATATGAAAATTTATTACTTCATAGACTTTATACAATTAATACTTATATGAAAATTTATTACTTCATAGACTTTATACAATTAATACTTATATGAAAATTTATTACTTCATAGACTTTATACATTTAATACTTATATGAAAATTTATTACTTCATAGACTTTATACAATTAATACTTATATGAAAATTTATTACTTCATAGACTTTATACATTTAATACTTATATGAAAATTTATTACTTCATAGACTTTATACATTTAATACTTATATGAAAATTTATTACTTCATATATACTTTATACAATTAATACTTATATGAAAATTTATTACTTCATAGACTTTATACATTTAATACTTATATGAAAATGTATTACTTCATAGACTTTATACATTTAGTACTTATATGAAAATTTATTACTTCATAGACTTTATACAATTAATACTTATATGAAAATTTATTACTTCATAGACTTTATACATTTAATACTTATATGAAAATTTATTACTTCATATATACTTTATACAATTAATACTTATATGAAAATTTATTACTTCATAGACTTTATACAATTAATACTTATATGAAAATTTATTACTTCATAGACTTTATACAATTAATACTTATATGAAAATTTATTACTTCATAGACTTTATACAATTAATACTTATATAAAAATTTATTACTTCATAGACTTTATACAATTAGTACTTATATGAAAATTTATTACTTCATAGACTTTATACAATTAATACTTATATGAAAATTTATTACTTCATAGACTTTATACAATTAATACGTATATGAAAATTTATTACTTCATAGACTTTATATTTTTTATACTTATATAAAAATTTATTACTTCATAGACTTTATACATTTAATACTTATATGAAAATTTATTACTTCATAGACTTTATACATTTACTACTTATATGAAAATTTATTACTTCATAGACTTTATACAATTAATACTTATATGAAAATTTATTACTTCATAGACTTTATACATTTAGTACTTATATGAAAATTTATTACTTCATAGACTTTATACAATTAATACGTATATGAAAATTTATTACTTCATAGACTTTATATTTTTTATACTTATATAAAAATTTATTACTTCATAGACTTTATACATTTAATACTTATATGAAAATTTATTACTTCATAGACTTTATACATTTAGTACTTATATGAAAATTTATTACTTCATAGACTTTATACAATTAATACTTATATAAAAATTTATTACTTCATAGACTTTATACATTTACTACTTATATGAAAATTTATTACTTCATAGACTTTATACAATTAATACTTATATGAAAATTTATTACTTCATAGACTTTATACAATTAATACTTATATGAAAATTTATTACTTCATAGACTTTATACATTTAATACTTATATGAAAATTTATTACTTCATAGACTTTATACAATTAATACTTATATGAAAATTTATTACTTCATAGACTTTATACATTTAATACGTATATGAAAATTTATTACTTCATAGACTTTATATTTTTTATACTTATATAAAAATTTATTACTTCATAGACTTTATACAATTAATACTTATATGAAAATTTATTACTTCATAGACTTTATACATTTAGTACTTATATGAAAATTTATTACTTCATAGACTTTATACAATTAATACTTATATAAAAATTTATTACTTCATAGACTTTATACATTTACTACTTATATGAAAATTTATTACTTCATAGACTTTATACAATTAATACTTATATGAAAATTTATTACTTCATAGACTTTATACAATTAATACTTATATGAAAATTTATTACTTCATAGACTTTATACATTTAATACGTATATGAAAATTTATTACTTCATAGACTTTATATTTTTTATACTTATATAAAAATTTATTACTTCATAGACTTTATACAATTAATACTTATATGAAAATTTATTACTTCATAGACTTTATACATTTAGTACTTATATGAAAATTTATTACTTCATAGACTTTATACAATTAATACTTATATAAAAATTTATTACTTCATAGACTTTATACATTTACTACTTATATGAAAATTTATTACTTCATAGACTTTATACAATTAATACTTATATGAAAATTTATTACTTCATAGACTTTATACAATTAATACTTATATGAAAATTTATTACTTCATAGACTTTATACATTTAATACTTATATGAAAATTTATTACTTCATAGACTTTATACAATTAATACTTATATGAAAATTTATTACTTCATAGACTTTATACATTTAATACTTATATGAAAATTTATTACTTCATAGACTTTATACATTTACTACTTATATGAAAATTTATTACTTCATAGACTTTATACAATTAATACTTATATGAAAATTTATTACTTCATAGACTTTATACATTTAGTACTTATATGAAAATTTATTACTTCATAGACTTTATACAATTAATACTTATATAAAAATTTATTACTTCATAGACTTTATACATTTAATACTTATATGAAAATTTATTACTTCATAGACTTTATACAATTAATACTTATATGAAAATTTATTACTTCATAGACTTTATATTTTTTATACTTATATAAAAATTTATTACTTCATAGACTTTATACATTTAATACTTATATGAAAATTTATTACTTCATAGACTTTATACATTTAATACTTATATGAAAATTTATTACTTCATATATACTTTATACAATTAATACTTATATGAAAATTTATTACTTCATAGACTTTATACATTTAATACTTATATGAAAATGTATTACTTCATAGACTTTATACATTTAGTACTTATATGAAAATTTATTACTTCATAGACTTTATACAATTAATACTTATATGAAAATTTATTACTTCATAGACTTTATACATTTAATACTTATATGAAAATTTATTACTTCATATATACTTTATACAATTAATACTTATATGAAAATTTATTACTTCATAGAGTTTATACAATTAATACTTATATGAAAATTTATTACTTCATAGACTTTATACAATTAATACTTATATGAAAATTTATTACTTCATAGACTTTATACAATTAATACTTATATAAAAATTTATTACTTCATAGACTTTATACAATTAATACTTATATGAAAATTTATTACTTCATAGACTTTATACAATTAATACTTATATGAAAATTTATTACTTCATAGACTTTATACAATTAATACGTATATGAAAATTTATTACTTCATAGACTTTATATTTTTTATACTTATATAAAAATTTATTACTTCATAGACTTTATACATTTAATACTTATATGAAAATTTATTACTTCATAGACTTTATATATTTACTACTTATATGAAAATTTATTACTTCATAGACTTTATACAATTAATACTTATATGAAAATTTATTACTTCATAGACTTTATACATTTAGTACTTATATGAAAATTTATTACTTCATAGACTTTATACAATTAATACTTATATAAAAATTTATTACTTCATAGACTTTATACATTTAATACTTATATGAAAATGTATTACTTCATAGACTTTATACAATTAATACTTATATGAAAATTTATTACTTCATAGACTTTATATTTTTTATACTTATATAAAAATTTATTACTTCATAGACTTTATACATTTAATACTTATATGAAAATTTATTACTTCATAGACTTTATACATTTACTACTTATATGAAAATTTATTACTTCATAGACTTTATACAATTAATACTTATATGAAAATTTATTACTTCATAGACTTTATACATTTAGTACTTATATGAAAATTTATTACTTCATAGACTTTATACAATTAATACTTATATGAAAATTTATTACTTCAAAGACTTTATACAATTAATACTTATATGAAAATTTATTACTTCATAGACTTTATACAATTAATACTTATATGAAAATTTATTACTTCATAGACTTTATACAATTAATACTTATATGAAAATTTATTACTTCATAGACTTTATACATTTAATACTTATATGAAAATTTATTACTTCATAGACTTTATATTTTGCTTCATAGACTTTATACATTTAATACTTATATGAAAATTTATTACTTCATAGACTTTATACAATTAATACTTATATGAAAATTTATTACTTCATATATACTTTATACAATTAATACTTATATGAAAATTTATTACTTCATAGACTTTATACATTTAATACTTATATGAAAATTTATTACTTCATAGACTTTATACAATAAATACTTATATGAAAATTTATTACTTCATAGACTTTATACAATTAATACTTATATGAAAATGTATTACTTCATAGACTTTATACAATTAATACTTATATGAAAATTTATTACTTCATAGACTTTATACATTTAATACTTATATGAAAATTTATTACTTCATAGACTTTATACATTTACTACTTATATGAAAATTTATTACTTCATAGACTTTATACAATTAATACTTATATGAAAATTTATTACTTCATAGACTTTATACAATTAATACTTATATGAAAATTTATTACTTCATAGACTTTATACAATTAATACTTATATGAAAATTTATTACTTCATAGACTTTATACAATTAATACTTATATGAAAATTTATTACTTCATAGACTTTATACAATTAATACTTATATGAAAATTTATTACTTCATAGACTTTATATTTTTTATACTTATATGAAAATTTATTACTTCATAGACTTTATACATTTAATACTTATATGAAAATTTATTACTTCATATATACTTTATACAATTAATACTTATATGAAAATTTATTACTTCATAGACTTTATACATTTAATACTTATATGAAAATGTATTACTTCATAGACTTTATACATTTAGTACTTATATGAAAATTTATTACTTCATATATACTTTATACAATTAATACTTATATGAAAATTTATTACTTCATAGACTTTATACAATTAATACTTATATGAAAATTTATTACTTCATAGACTTTATACAATTAATACTTATATGAAAATTTATTACTTCATAGACTTTATACATTTAATACTTATATGAAAATGTATTACTTCATAGACTTTATACATTTAGTACTTATATGAAAATTTATTACTTCATAGACTTTATACAATTAATACTTATATGAAAATTTATTACTTCATAGACTTTATACATTTAATACTTATATGAAAATTTATTACTTCATATATACTTTATACAATTAATACTTATATGAAAATTTATTACTTCATAGACTTTATACAATTAATACTTATATGAAAATTTATTACTTCATAGACTTTATACAATTAATACTTATATGAAAATTTATTACTTCATAGACTTTATACAATTAATACTTATATAAAAATTTATTACTTCATAGACTTTATACAATTAATACTTATATGAAAATTTATTACTTCATAGACTTTATACAATTAATACTTATATGAAAATTTATTACTTCATAGACTTTATACAATTAATACGTATATGAAAATTTATTACTTCATAGACTTTATATTTTTTATACTTATATAAAAATTTATTACTTCATAGACTTTATACATTTAATACTTATATGAAAATTTATTACTTCATAGACTTTATACATTTACTACTTATATGAAAATTTATTACTTCATAGACTTTATACAATTAATACTTATATGAAAATTTATTACTTCATAGACTTTATACATTTAGTACTTATATGAAAATTTATTACTTCATAGACTTTATACAATTAATACTTATATAAAAATTTATTACTTCATAGACTTTATACATTTAATACTTATATGAAAATTTATTACTTCATAGACTTTATACAATTAATACTTATATGAAAATTTATTACTTCATAGACTTTATATTTTTTATACTTATATAAAAATTTATTACTTCATAGACTTTATACATTTAATACTTATATGAAAATTTATTACTTCATAGACTTTATACATTTAATACTTATATGAAAATTTATTACTTCATATATACTTTATACAATTAATACTTATATGAAAATTTATTACTTCATAGACTTTATACATTTAATACTTATATGAAAATGTATTACTTCATAGACTTTATACATTTAGTACTTATATGAAAATTTATTACTTCATAGACTTTATACAATTAATACTTATATGAAAATTTATTACTTCATAGACTTTATACATTTAGTACTTATATGAAAATTTATTACTTCATAGACTTTATACATTTAATACTTATATGAAAATTTATTACTTCATAGACTTTATACAATTAATACTTATATGAAAATTTATTACTTCATAGACTTTATACAATTAATACTTATATGAAAATTTATTACTTCATAGACTTTATACAATTAATACGTATATGAAAATTTATTACTTCATAGACTTTATATTTTTTATACTTATATAAAAATTTATTACTTCATAGACTTTATACATTTAATACTTATATGAAAATTTATTACTTCATAGACTTTATACATTTACTACTTATATGAAAATTTATTACTTCATAGACTTTATACAATTAATACTTATATGAAAATTTATTACTTCATAGACTTTATACATTTAGTACTTATATGAAAATTTATTACTTCATAGACTTTATACAATTAATACTTATATGAAAATTTATTACTTCATAGACTTTATACAATTAATACTTATATGAAAATTTATTACTTCATAGACTTTATACAATTAATACGTATATGAAAATTTATTACTTCATAGACTTTATATTTTTTATACTTATATAAAAATTTATTACTTCATAGACTTTATACATTTAATACTTATATGAAAATTTATTACTTCATAGACTTTATACATTTACTACTTATATGAAAATTTATTACTTCATAGACTTTATACAATTAATACTTATATGAAAATTTATTACTTCATAGACTTTATACATTTAATACTTATATGAAAATTTATTACTTCATAGACTTTATACAATTAATACTTATATGAAAATTTATTACTTCATAGACTTTATACAATTAATACTTATATGAAAATTTATTACTTCATAGACTTTATACAATTAATACGTATATGAAAATTTATTACTTCATAGACTTTATATTTTTTATACTTATATAAAAATTTATTACTTCATAGACTTTATACATTTAATACTTATATGAAAATTTATTACTTCATAGACTTTATACATTTACTACTTATATGAAAATTTATTACTTCATAGACTTTATACAATTAATACTTATATGAAAATTTATTACTTCATAGACTTTATACATTTAGTACTTATATGAAAATTTATTACTTCATAGACTTTATACAATTAATACTTATATAAAAATTTATTACTTCATAGACTTTATACATTTAATACTTATATGAAAATTTATTACTTCATAGACTTTATACAATTAATACTTATATGAAAATTTATTACTTCATAGACTTTATATTTTTTATACTTATATAAAAATTTATTACTTCATAGACTTTATACATTTAATACTTATATGAAAATGTATTACTTCATAGACTTTATACATTTAGTACTTATATGAAAATTTATTACTTCATAGACTTTATACAATTAATACTTATATGAAAATTTATTACTTCATAGACTTTATACATTTAGTACTTATATGAAAATTTATTACTTCATAGACTTTATACAATTAATACTTATATGAAAATTTATTACTTCAAAGACTTTATACAATTAATACTTATATGAAAATTTATTACTTCATAGACTTTATACAATTAATACTTATATGAAAATTTATTACTTCATAGACTTTATACAATTAATACTTATATGAAAATTTATTACTTCATAGACTTTATACATTTAATACTTATATGAAAATTTATTACTTCATAGACTTTATATTTTGCTTCATAGACTTTATACATTTAATACTTATATGAAAATTTATTACTTCATAGACTTTATACAATTAATACTTATATGAAAATTTATTACTTCATAGACTTTATACAATTAATACTTATATGAAAATTTATTACTTCATAGACTTTATACAATTAATACTTATATGAAAATTTATTACTTCATAGACTTTATACATTTACTACTTATATGAAAATTTATTACTTCATAGACTTTATACATTTAATACTTATATGAAAATTTATTACTTCATAGACTTTATATTTTTTATACTTATATAAAAATTTATTACTTCATAGACTTTATACATTTAATACTTATATGAAAATTTATTACTTCATAGACTTTATATTTTTTATACTTATATAAAAATTTATTACTTCATAGACTTTATATTTTGCTTCATAGACTTTATACATTTAATACTTATATGAAAATTTATTACTTCATAGACTTTATACAATTAATACTTATATGAAAATTTATTACTTCATAGACTTTATACAATTAATACTTATATGAAAATTTATTACTTCATAGACTTTATACATTTACTACTTATATGAAAATTTATTACTTCATAGACTTTATACATTTAATACTTATATGAAAATTTATTACTTCATAGACTTTATACATTTAATACTTATATGAAAATTTATTACTTCATAGACTTTATACAATTAATACTTATATGAAAATTTATTACTTCATAGACTTTATACATTTAATACTTATATGAAAATTTATTACTTCATAGACTTTATACATTTAATACTTATATGAAAATTTATTACTTCATAGACTTTATATTTTTTATACTTATATGAAAATTTATTACTTCATAGACTTTATACAATTAATACTTATATGAAAATTTATTACTTCATAGACTTTATACATTTAATACTTATATGAAAATTTATTACTTCATAGACTTTATACAATTAATACTTATATGAAAATTTATTACTTCATAGACTTTATACAATTAATACTTATATGAAAATTTATTACTTCATAGACTTTATACATTTACTACTTATATGAAAATTTATTACTTCATAGACTTTATACAATTAATACTTATATGAAAATTTATTACTTCATAGACTTTATACATTTACTACTTATATGAAAATTTATTACTTCATAGACTTTATACATTTAATACTTATATGAAAATTTATTACTTCATAGACTTTATACATTTAATACTTATATGAAAATTTATTACTTCATAGACTTTATACAATTAATACTTATATGAAAATTTATTACTTCATAGACTTTATACATTTAATACTTATATGAAAATTTATTACTTCATAGACTTTATACATTTAATACTTATATGAAAATTTATTACTTCATAGACTTTATATTTTTTATACTTATATGAAAATTTATTACTTCATAGACTTTATACAATTAATACTTATATGAAAATTTATTACTTCATAGACTTTATACATTTAATACTTATATGAAAATTTATTACTTCATAGACTTTATACATTTAATACTTATATGAAAATTTATTACTTCATAGACTTTATACAATTAATACTTATATGAAAATTTATTACTTCATAGACTTTATACATTTACTACTTATATGAAAATTTATTACTTCATAGACTTTATACATTTAATATTTATATGAAAATTTATTACTTCATAGACTTTATACATTTAATACTTATATGAAAATTTATTACTTCATAGACTTTATACAATTAATACTTATATGAAAATTTATTACTTCATAGACTTTATACATTTAATACTTATATGAAAATTTATTACTTCATAGACTTTATACAATTAATACTTATATGAAAATTTATTACTTCATAGACTTTATACATTTAATACTTATATGAAAATTTATTACTTCATAGACTTTATATTTTTTATACTTATATGAAAATTTATTACTTCATAGACTTTATACAATTAATACTTATATGAAAATTTATTACTTCATAGACTTTATACAATTAATACTTATATGAAAATTTATTACTTCATAGACTTTATACATTTAATACTTATATGAAAATTTATTACTTCATAGACTTTATATTTTTTATACTTATATGAAAATTTATTACTTCATAGACTTTATACAATTAATACTTATATGAAAATTTATTACTTCATAGACTTTATACAATTAATACTTATATGAAAATTTATTACTTCATAGACTTTATACAATTAATACTTATATGAAAATTTATTACTTCATAGACTTTATACAATTAATACTTATATGAAAATTTATTACTTCATAGACTTTATACATTTACTACTTATATGAAAATTTATTACTTCATAGACTTTATACATTTAATACTTATATGAAAATTTATTACTTCATAGACTTTATATTTTTTATACTTATATAAAAATTTATTACTTCATAGACTTTATACATTTAATACTTATATGAAAATTTATTACTTCATAGACTTTATATTTTTTATACTTATATAAAAATTTATT
Source organism: Bactrocera oleae (assembly GCF_042242935.1). Lineage (NCBI taxonomy): Eukaryota > Metazoa > Arthropoda > Insecta > Diptera > Tephritidae > Bactrocera > Bactrocera oleae. Next base: position 2,992,818 of record NW_027212752.1, on the reverse strand, counting down.
ACTTCATAGACTTTATATTTTGCTTCATAGACTTTATACATTTAATACTTATATGAAAATTTATTACTTCATAGACTTTATACAATTAATACTTATATGAAAATTTATTACTTCATAGACTTTATACATTTAATACTTATATGAAAATTTATTACTTCATAGACTTTATATTTTTTATACTTATATAAAAATTTATTACTTCATAGACTTTATATTTTGCTTCATAGACTTTATACATTTAATACTTATATGAAAATTTATTACTTCATAGACTTTATACATTTAATACTTATATGAAAATTTATTACTTCATAGACTTTATACATTTAATACTTATATGAAAATTTATTACTTCATAGACTTTATACAATTAATACTTATATGAAAATTTATTACTTCATACACTTTATACATTTACTACTTATATGAAAATTTATTACTTCATAGACTTTATACAATTAATACTTATATGAAAATTTATTACTTCATAGACTTTATACATTTACAACTTATATGAAAATTTATTACTTCATAGACTTTATACAATTAATACTTATATGAAAATTTATTACTTCATAGACTTTATACATTTACTACTTATATGAAAATTTATTACTTCATAGACTTTATACAATTAATACTTATATGAAAATTTATTACTTCATAGACTTTATACATTTAATACTTATATGAAAATTTATTACTTCATAGACTTTATACATTTAATACTTATATGAAAATTTATTACTTCATAGACCTTATACATTTAATACTTATATGAAAATTTATTACTTCATAGACTTTATACAATTAATACTTATATGAAAATTTATTACTTCATAGAATTTATACATTTAGTACTTATATGAAAATTTATTACTTCATAGACTTTATACAATTAATACTTATATGAAAATTTATTACTTCATAGACTTTATACAATTAATACTTATATGAAAATTTATTACTTCATAGACTTTATACATTTAATACTTATATGAAAATTTATTACTTCATAGACTTTATACAATTAATACTTATATGAAAATTTATTACTTCATAGAATTTATACATTTACTACTTATATGAAAATTTATTACTTCATAGACTTTATACATTTAATACTTATATGAAAATTTATTACTTCATAGACTTTATACAATTAATACTTATATGAAAATTTATTACTTCATAGACTTTATACATTTAATACTTATATGAAAATTTATTACTTCATATATACTTTATACAATTAATACTTATATGAAAATTTATTACTTCATAGACTTTATACATTTAATACTTATATGAAAATGTATTACTTCATAGACTTTATACATTTAGTACTTATATGAAAATTTATTACTTCATAGACTTTATACAATTAATACTTATATGAAAATTTATTACTTCATAGACTTTATACATTTAGTACTTATATGAAAATTTATTACTTCATAGACTTTATACAATTAATACTTATATGAAAATTTATTACTTCATAGACTTTATATTTTTTATACTTATATAAAAATTTATTACTTCATAGACTTTATACATTTAATACTTATATGAAAATTTATTACTTCATAGACTTTATACATTTACTACTTATATGAAAATTTATTACTTCATAGACTTTATACAATTAATACTTATATGAAAATTTATTACTTCATAGACTTTATACATTTAGTACTTATATGAAAATTTATTACTTCATAGACTTTATACAATTAATACTTATATAAAAATTTATTACTTCATAGACTTTATACAATTAATACTTATATGAAAATTTATTACTTCATAGACTTTATACAATTAATACTTATATGAAAATTTATTACTTCATAGACTTTATACAATTAATACTTATATGAAAATTTATTACTTCATAGACTTTATACATTTAATACTTATATGAAAATTTATTACTTCATAGACTTTATATTTTTTATACTTATATAAAAATTTATTACTTCATAGACTTTATATTTTGCTTCATAGACTTTATACATTTAATACTTATATGAAAATTTATTACTTCATAGACTTTATACATTTAATACTTATATGAAAATTTATTACTTCATAGACTTTATACATTTAATACTTATATGAAAATTTATTACTTCATAGACTTTATACAATTAATACTTATATGAAAATTTATTACTTCATACACTTTATACATTTACTACTTATATGAAAATTTATTACTTCATAGACTTTATACAATTAATACTTATATGAAAATTTATTACTTCATAGACTTTATACATTTACAACTTATATGAAAATTTATTACTTCATAGACTTTATACAATTAATACTTATATGAAAATTTATTACTTCATAGACTTTATACATTTACTACTTATATGAAAATTTATTACTTCATAGACTTTATACAATTAATACTTATATGAAAATTTATTACTTCATAGACTTTATACATTTAATACTTATATGAAAATTTATTACTTCATAGACTTTATACATTTAATACTTATATGAAAATTTATTACTTCATAGACCTTATACATTTAATACTTATATGAAAATTTATTACTTCATAGACTTTATACAATTAATACTTATATGAAAATTTATTACTTCATAGAATTTATACATTTAGTACTTATATGAAAATTTATTACTTCATAGACTTTATACAATTAATACTTATATGAAAATTTATTACTTCATAGACTTTATACAATTAATACTTATATGAAAATTTATTACTTCATAGACTTTATACATTTAATACTTATATGAAAATTTATTACTTCATAGACTTTATACAATTAATACTTATATGAAAATTTATTACTTCATAGAATTTATACATTTACTACTTATATGAAAATTTATTACTTCATAGACTTTATACATTTAATACTTATATGAAAATTTATTACTTCATAGACTTTATACAATTAATACTTATATGAAAATTTATTACTTCATAGACTTTATACATTTAATACTTATATGAAAATTTATTACTTCATATATACTTTATACAATTAATACTTATATGAAAATTTATTACTTCATAGACTTTATACATATAATACTTATATGAAAATGTATTACTTCTTAGACTTTATACATTTAGTACTTATATGAAAATTTATTACTTCATAGACTTTATACAATTAATACTTATATGAAAATTTATTACTTCATAGACTTTATACATTTAGTACTTATATGAAAATTTATTACTTCATAGACTTTATACAATTAATACTTATATGAAAATTTATTACTTCATAGACTTTATATTTTTTATACTTATATAAAAATTTATTACTTCATAGACTTTATACATTTAATACTTATATGAAAATTTATTACTTCATAGACTTTATACATTTACTACTTATATGAAAATTTATTACTTCATAGACTTTATACAATTAATATTTATATGAAAATTTATTACTTCATAGACTTTATACATTTAGTACTTATATGAAAATTTATTACTTCATAGACTTTATACAATTAATACTTATATAAAAATTTATTACTTCATAGACTTTATACAATTAATACTTATATGAAAATTTATTACTTCATAGACTTTATACAATTAATACTTATATGAAAATTTATTACTTCATAGACTTTATACAATTAATACTTATATGAAAATTTATTACTTCATAGACTTTATACATTTAATACTTATATGAAAATTTATTACTTCATAGACTTTATATTTTTTATACTTATATAAAAATTTATTACTTCATAGACTTTATATTTTGCTTCATAGACTTTATACATTTAATACTTATATGAAAATTTATTACTTCATAGACTTTATACAATTAATACTTATATGAAAATTTATTACTTCATATATACTTTATACAATTAATACTTATATGAAAATTTATTACTTCATAGACTTTATACATTTAATACTTATATGAAAATTTATTACTTCATAGACTTTATACAAATAATACTTATATGAAAATTTATTACTTCATACACTTTATACATTTACTACTTATATGAAAATGTATTACTTCATAGACTTTATACAATTAATACTTATATGAAAATTTATTACTTCATAGACTTTATACATTTAATACTTATATGAAAATTTATTACTTCATAGACTTTATACATTTACTACTTATATGAAAATTTATTACTTCATAGACTTTATACAATTAATACTTATATGAAAATTTATTACTTCATAGACTTTATACATTTAGTACTTATATGAAAATTTATTACTTCATAGACTTTATACAATTAATACTTATATGAAAATTTATTACTTCATAGACTTTATACAATTAATACTTATATGAAAATTTATTACTTCATAGACTTTATACAATTAATACTTATATGAAAATTTATTACTTCATAGACTTTATACAATTAATACTTATATGAAAATTTATTACTTCATAGACTTTATACATTTAATACTTATATGAAAATTTATTACTTCATAGACTTTATATTTTTTATACTTATATAAAAATTTATTACTTCATAGACTTTATATTTTGCTTCATAGACTTTATACATTTAATACTTATATGAAAATTTATTACTTCATAGACTTTATACAATTAATACTTATATGAAAATTTATTACTTCATAGACTTTATACATTTAATACTTATATGAAAATTTATTACTTCATAGACTTTATATTTTTTATACTTATATAAAAATTTATTACTTCATAGACTTTATATTTTGCTTCATAGACTTTATACATTTAATACTTATATGAAAATTTATTACTTCATAGACTTTATACATTTAATACTTATATGAAAATTTATTACTTCATAGACTTTATACATTTAATACTTATATGAAAATTTATTACTTCATAGACTTTATACAATTAATACTTATATGAAAATTTATTACTTCATAGACTTTATACATTTACTACTTATATGAAAATGTATTACTTCATAGACTTTATACAATTAATACTTATATGAAAATTTATTACTTCATAGACTTTATACATTTACTACTTATATGAAAATTTATTACTTCATAGACTTTATACAATTAATACTTATATGAAAATTTATTACTTCATAGACTTTATACATTTAATACTTATATGAAAATTTATTACTTCATAGACTTTATATTTTTTATACTTATATAAAAATTTATTACTTCATAGACTTTATACATTTAATACTTATATGAAAATTTATTACTTCATACACTTTATACATTTACTACTAATATGAAAATTTATTACTTCATACACTTTATACAATTAATACTTATATGAAAATTTATTACTTCATAGACTTTATACATTTACTACTTATATGAAAATTTATTACTTCATAGACTTTATACAATTAATACTTATATGAAAATTTATTACTTCATAGACTTTATACAATTAATACTTATATGAAAATTTATTACTTCATAGACTTTATACATTTAATACTTATATGAAAATTTATTACTTCATAGACTTTATACATTTAAAACTTATATGAAAATTTATTACTTCATAGACTTTATACAATTAATACTTATATGAAAATTTATTACTTCATAGACTTTATACATTTAGTACTTATATGAAAATTTATTACTTCATAGACTTTATACATTTAATACTTATATGAAAATTTATTACTTCATAGACTTTATATTTTTTATACTTATATAAAAATTTATTACTTCATAGACTTTATATTTTTTATACTTATATAAAAATTTATTACTTCATAGACTTTATATTTTGCTTCATAGACTTTATACATTTAATACTTATATGAAAATTTATTACTTCATAGACTTTATACAATTAATACTTATATGAAAATTTATTACTTCATAGACTTTATACAATTAATACTTATATGAAAATTTATTACTTCATAGACTTTATACAATTAATACTTATATGAAAATTTATTACTTCATAGACTTTATACATTTACTACTTATATGAAAATTTATTACTTCATAGACTTTATACAATTAATACTTATATGAAAATTTATTACTTCATAGACTTTATACATTTAATACTTATATGAAAATTTATTACTTCATAGACTTTATACATTTAATACTTATATGAAAATTTATTACTTCATAGACTTTATACAATTAATACTTATATGAAAATTTATTACTTCATAGACTTTATACATTTAGTACTTATATGAAAATTTATTACTTCATAGACTTTATACAATTAATACTTATATGAAAATTTATTACTTCATAGACTTTATACAATTAATATTTATATGAAAATTTATTACTTCATAGACTTTATACAATTAATACTTATATGAAAATTTATTACTTCATAGACTTTATACAATTAATACTTATATGAAAATTTATTACTTCATAGACTTTATACATTTAATACTTATATGAAAATTTATTACTTCATAGACTTTATATTTTTTATACTTATATAAAAATTTATTACTTCATAGACTTTATATTTTGCTTCATAGACTTTATACATTTAATACTTATATGAAAATTTATTACTTCATAGACTTTATACAATTAATACTTATATGAAAATTTATTACTTCATAGACTTTATACATTTAATACTTATATGAAAATTTATTACTTCATAGACTTTATATTTTTTATACTTATATAAAAATTTATTACTTCATAGACTTTATATTTTGCTTCATAGACTTTATACATTTAATACTTATATGAAAATTTATTACTTCATAGACTTTATACATTTAATACTTATATGAAAATTTATTACTTCATAGACTTTATACATTTAATACTTATATGAAAATTTATTACTTCATAGACTTTATACAATTAATACTTATATGAAAATTTATTACTTCATACACTTTATACATTTACTACTTATATGAAAATTTATTACTTCATAGACTTTATACAATTAATACTTATATGAAAATTTATTACTTCATAGACTTTATACATTTACAACTTATATGAAAATTTATTACTTCATAGACTTTATACAATTAATACTTATATGAAAATTTATTACTTCATAGACTTTATACATTTAGTACTTATATGAAAATTTATTACTTCATAGACTTTATACAATTAATACTTATATGAAAATTTATTACTTCATAGACTTTATACATTTAATACTTATATGAAAATTTATTACTTCATAGACTTTATACATTTAATACTTATATGAAAATTTATTACTTCATAGACCTTATACATTTAATACTTATATGAAAATTTATTACTTCATAGACTTTATACAATTAATACTTATATGAAAATTTATTACTTCATAGAATTTATACATTTAGTACTTATATGAAAATTTATTACTTCATAGACTTTATACAATTAATACTTATATGAAAATTTATTACTTCATAGACTTTATACAATTAATACTTATATGAAAATTTATTACTTCATAGACTTTATACATTTAATACTTATATGAAAATTTATTACTTCATAGACTTTATACAATTAATACTTATATGAAAATTTATTACTTCATAGAATTTATACATTTACTACTTATATGAAAATTTATTACTTCATAGACTTTATACATTTAATACTTATATGAAAATTTATTACTTCATACACTTTATACATTTACTACTTATATGAAAATGTATTACTTCATAGACTTTATACAATTAATACTTATATGAAAATTTATTACTTCATAGACTTTATACATTTAATACTTATATGAAAATTTATTACTTCATAGACTTTATACATTTACTACTTATATGAAAATTTATTACTTCATAGACTTTATACAATTAATACTTATATGAAAATTTATTACTTCATGGACTTTATACATTTAGTACTTATATGAAAATTTATTACTTCATAGACTTTATACAATTAATACTTATATGAAAATTTATTACTTCATAGACTTTATACATTTAATACTTATATGAAAATTTATTACTTCATAGACTTTATACAATTAATACTTATATGAAAATTTATTACTTCATATATACTTTATACAATTAATACTTATATGAAAATTTATTACTTCATAGACTTTATACATTTAATACTTATATGAAAATTTATTACTTCATAGACTTTATACAATTAATACTTATATGAAAATTTATTACTTCATACACTTTATACATTTACTACTTATATGAAAATGTATTACTTCATAGACTTTATACAATTAATACTTATATGAAAATTTATTACTTCATAGACTTTATACATTTAATACTTATATGAAAATTTATTACTTCATAGACTTTATACATTTACTACTTATAAGAAAATTTATTACTTCATAGACTTTATACAATTAATACTTATATGAAAATTTATTACTTCATAGACTTTATACATTTAGTACTTATATGAAAATTTATTACTTCATAGACTTTATACAATTAATACTTATATGAAAATTTATTACTTCATAGACTTTATACAATTAATACTTATATGAAAATTTATTACTTCATAGACTTTATACAATTAATACTTATATGAAAATTTATTACTTCATAGACTTTATACAATTAATACTTATATGAAAATTTATTACTTCATAGACTTTATACATTTAATACTTATATGAAAATTTATTACTTCATAGACTTTATATTTTTTATACTTATATAAAAATTTATTACTTCATAGACTTTATATTTTGCTTCATAGGCTTTATACATTTAATACTTATATGAAAATTTATTACTTCATAGACTTTATACAATTAATACTTATATGAAAATTTATTACTTCATAGACTTTATACATTTAATACTTATATGAAAATTTATTACTTCATAGACTTTATATTTTTTATACTTATATAAAAATTTATTACTTCATAGACTTTATATTTTGCTTCATAGACTTTATACATTTCATACTTATATGAAAATTTATTACTTCATAGACTTTATACATTTAATACTTATATGAAAATTTATTACTTCATAGACTTTATACATTTAATACTTATATGAAAATTTATTACTTCATAGACTTTATACAATTAATACTTATATGAAAATTTTTTACTTCATACACTTTATACATTTACTACTTATATGAAAATGTATTACTTCATAGACTTTATACAATTAATACTTATATGAAAATGTATTACTTCATAGACTTTATACATTTACTACTTATATGAAAATTTATTACTTCATAGACTTTATACAATTAATACTTATATGAAAATTTATTACTTCATAGACTTTATACATTTAATACTTATATGAAAATTTATTACTTCATATATACTTTATACAATTAATACTTATATGAAAATTTATTACTTCATAGACTTTATACATTTAATACTTATATGAAAATTTATTACTTCATAGACTTTATACATTTAATACTTATATGAAAATTTATTACTTCATAGACTTTATACAATTAATACTTATATGAAAATTTATTACTTCATAGACTTTATACATTTAGTACTTATATGAAAATTTATTACTTCATAGACTTTATACAATTAATACTTATATGAAAATTTATTACTTCATAGACTTTATACAATTAATATTTATATGAAAATTTATTACTTCATAGACTTTATACAATTAATACTTATATGAAAATTTATTACTTCATAGACTTTATACATTTAATACTTATATGAAAATTTATTACTTCATACACTTTATACATTTACTACTAATATGAAAATTTATTACTTCATACACTTTATACAATTAATACTTATATGAAAATTTATTACTTCATAGACTTTATACATTTACTACTTATATGAAAATTTATTACTTCATAGACTTTATACAATTAATACTTATATGAAAATTTATTACTTCATAGACTTTATACAATTAATACTTATATGAAAATTTATTACTTCATAGACTTTATACATTTAATACTTATATGAAAATTTATTACTTCATAGACTTTATACATTTAATACTTATATGAAAATTTATTACTTCATAGACTTTATACAATTAATACTTATATGAAAATTTATTACTTCATAGACTTTATACATTTAGTACTTATATGAAAATTTATTACTTCATAGACTTTATACATTTAATACTTATATGAAAATTTATTACTTCATAGACTTTATATTTTTTATACTTATATAAAAATTTATTACTTCATAGACTTTATATTTTGCTTAATAGACTTTATACATTTAATACTTATATGAAAATTTATTACTTCATAGACTTTATACAATTAATACTTATATGAAAATTTATTACTTCATAGACTTTATACAATTAATACTTATATGAAAATTTATTACTTCATAGACTTTATACAATTAATACTTATATGAAAATTTATTACTTCATAGACTTTATACATTTACTACTTATATGAAAATTTATTACTTCATAGACTTTATACAATTAATACTTATATGAAAATTTATTACTTCATAGACTTTATACATTTAATACTTATATGAAAATTTATTACTTCATAGACTTTATACATTTAATACTTATATGAAAATTTATTACTTCATAGACTTTATACAATTAATACTTATATGAAAATTTATTACTTCATAGACTTTATACATTTAGTACTTATATGAAAATTTATTACTTCATAGACTTTATACAATTAATACTTATATGAAAATTTATTACTTCATAGACTTTATACAATTAATATTTATATGAAAATTTATTACTTCATAGACTTTATACAATTAATACTTATATGAAAATTTATTACTTCATAGACTTTATACAATTAATACTTATATGAAAATTTATTACTTCATAGACTTTATACATTTAATACTTATATGAAAATTTATTACTTCATAGACTTTATATTTTTTATACTTATATAAAAATTTATTACTTCATAGACTTTATATTTTGCTTCATAGACTTTATACATTTAATACTTATATGAAAATTTATTACTTCATAGACTTTATACAATTAATACTTATATGAAAATTTATTACTTCATAGACTTTATACATTTAATACTTATATGAAAATTTATTACTTCATAGACTTTATATTTTTTATACTTATATAAAAATTTATTACTTCATAGACTTTATATTTTGCTTCATAGACTTTATACATTTAATACTTATATGAAAATTTATTACTTCATAGACTTTATACATTTAATACTTATATGAAAATTTATTACTTCATAGACTTTATACATTTAATACTTATATGAAAATTTATTACTTCATAGACTTTATACAATTAATACTTATATGAAAATTTATTACTTCATACACTTTATACATTTACTACTTATATGAAAATTTATTACTTCATAGACTTTATACAATTAATACTTATATGAAAATTTATTACTTCATAGACTTTATACATTTACAACTTATATGAAAATTTATTACTTCATAGACTTTATACAATTAATACTTATATGAAAATTTATTACTTCATAGACTTTATACATTTAGTACTTATATGAAAATTTATTACTTCATAGACTTTATACAATTAATACTTATATGAAAATTTATTACTTCATAGACTTTATACATTTAATACTTATATGAAAATTTATTACTTCATAGACTTTATACATTTAATACTTATATGAAAATTTATTACTTCATAGACCTTATACATTTAATACTTATATGAAAATTTATTACTTCATAGACTTTATACAATTAATACTTATATGAAAATTTATTACTTCATAGAATTTATACATTTAGTACTTATATGAAAATTTATTACTTCATAAACTTTATACAATTAATACTTATATGAAAATTTATTACTTCATAGACTTTATACAATTAATACTTATATGAAAATTTATTACTTCATAGACTTTATACATTTAATACTTATATGAAAATTTATTACTTCATAGACTTTATACAATTAATACTTATATGAAAATTTATTACTTCATAGAATTCATACATTTACTACTTATATGAAAATTTATTACTTCATAGACTTTATACATTTAATACTTATATGAAAATTTATTACTTCATAGACTTTATACAATTAATACTTATATGAAAATTTATTACTTCATAGACTTTATACATTTAATACTTATATGAAAATTTATTACTTCATATATACTTTATACAATTAATACTTATATGAAAATTTATTACTTCATAGACTTTATACATTTAATACTTATATGAAAATTTATTACTTCATAGACTTTATACATTTAGTACTTATATGAAAATTTATTACTTCATAGACTTTATACAATTAATACTTATATGAAAATTTATTACTTCATAGACTTTATACATTTAGTACTTATATGAAAATTTATTACTTCATAGACTTTATACAATTAATACTTATATGAAAATTTATTACTTCATAGACTTTATATTTTTTATACTTATATAAAAATTTATTACTTCATAGACTTTATACATTTAATACTTATATGAAAATTTATTACTTCATAGACTTTATACATTTACTACTTATATGAAAATTTATTACTTCATAGACTTTATACAATTAATACTTATATGAAAATTTATTACTTCATAGACTTTATACATTTAGTACTTATATGAAAATTTATTACTTCATAGACTTTATACAATTAATACTTATATGAAAATTTATTACTTCATAGACTTTATACAATTAATACTTATATGAAAATTTATTACTTCATAGACTTTATACAATTAATACTTATATGAAAATTTATTACTTCATAGACTTTATACAATTAACACTTATATGAAAATTTATTACTTCATAGACTTTATACATTTAATACTTATATGAAAATTTATTACTTCATAGACTTTATATTTTTTATACTTATATAAAAATTTATTACTTCATAGACTTTATATTTTGCTTCATAGACTTTATACATTTAATACTTATATGAAAATTTATTACTTCATAGACTTTATACAATTAATACTTATATGAAAATTTATTACTTCATAGACTTTATACATTTAATACTTATATGAAAATTTATTACTTCATAGACTTTATATTTTTTATACTTATATAAAAATTTATTACTTCATAGACTTTATATTTTGCTTCATAGACTTTATACATTTAATACTTATATCAAAATTTATTACTTCATAGACTTTATACATTTAATACTTATATGAAAATTTATTACTTCATAGACTTTATACATTTAATACTTATATGAAAATTTATTACTTCATAGACTTTATACAATTAATACTTATATGAAAATTTATTACTTCATACACTTTATACATTTACTACTTATATGAAAATTTATTACTTCATAGACTTTATACAATTAATACTTATATGAAAATTTATTACTTCATAGACTTTATACATTTACTACTTATATGAAAATTTATTACTTCATAGACTTTATACAATTAATACTTATATGAAAATTTATTACTTCATAGACTTTATACATTTAAAACTTATATGAAAATTTATTACTTCATATATACTTTATACAATTAATACTTATATGAAAATTTATTACTTCATAGACTTTATACATTTAATACTTATATGAAAATTTATTACTTCATAGACTTTATATTTTTTATACTTATATAAAAATTTATTACTTCATAGACTTTATACATTTAATACTTATATGAAAATTTATTACTTCATACACTTTATACATTTACTACTAATATGAAAATTTATTACTTCATACACTTTATACAATTAATACTTATATGAAAATTTATTACTTCATAGACTTTATACATTTACTACTTATATGAAAATTTATTACTTCATAGACTTTATACAATTAATACTTATATGAAAATTTATTACTTCATAGACTTTATACAATTAATACTTATATGAAAATTTATTACTTCATAGACTTTATACATTTAATACTTATATGAAAATTTATTACTTCATAGACTTTATACATTTAATACTTATATGAAAATTTATTACTTCATAGACTTTATACAATTAATACTTATATGAAAATTTATTACTTCATAGACTTTATACATTTAGTACTTATATGAAAATTTATTACTTCATAGACTTTATACATTTAATACTTATATGAAAATTTATTACTTCATAGACTTTATATTTTGCTTCATAGACTTTATACATTTAATACTTATATGAAAATTTATTACTTCATAGACTTTATACAATTAATACTTATATGAAAATTTATTACTTCATATATACTTTATACAATTAATACTTATATGAAAATTTATTACTTCATAGACTTTATACATTTAATACTTATATGAAAATTTATTACTTCATAGACTTTATACAATTAATACTTATATGAAAATTTATTACTTCATACACTTTATACATTTACTACTTATATGAAAATGTATTACTTCATAGACTTTATACAATTAATACTTATATGAAAATTTATTACTTCATAGACTTTATACATTTAATACTTATATGAAAATTTATTACTTCATAGACTTTATACATTTACTACTTATATGAAAATTTATTACTTCATAGACTTTATACAATTAATACTTATATGAAAATTTATTACTTCATAGACTTTATACATTTAGTACTTATATGAAAATTTATTACTTCATAGACTTTATACAATTAATACTTATATGAAAATTTATTACTTCATAGACTTTATACAATTAATACTTATATGAAAATTTATTACTTCATAGACTTTATACAATTAATACTTATATGAAAATTTATTACTTCATAGACTTTATACAATTAATACTTATATGAAAATTTATTACTTCATAGACTTTATACATTTAATACTTATATGAAAATTTATTACTTCATAGACTTTATACAATTAATGCTTATATGAAAATTTATTACTTCATAGACTTTATACATTTAGTACTTATATGAAAATTTATTACTTCATAGACTTTATACATTTAATACTTATATGAAAATTTATTACTTCATAGACTTTATATTTTTTATACTTATATAAAAATTTATTACTTCATAGACTTTATATTTTTTATACTTATATAAAAATTTATTACTTCATAGACTTTATATTTTGCTTCATAGACTTTATACATTTAATACTTATATGAAAATTTATTACTTCATAGACTTTATACAATTAATACTTATATGAAAATTTATTACTTCATAGACTTTATACAATTAATACTTATATGAAAATTTATTACTTCATAGACTTTATACAATTAATACTTATATGAAAATTTATTACTTCATAGACTTTATACATTTACTACTTATATGAAAATGTATTACTTCATAGACTTTATACAATTAATACTTATATGAAAATTTATTACTTCATAGACTTTATACATTTAATACTTATATGAAAATTTATTACTTCATAGACTTTATACATTTAATACTTATATGAAAATTTATTACTTCATAGACTTTATACAATTAATACTTATATGAAAATTTATTACTTCATAGACTTTATACATTTAGTACTTATATGAAAATTTATTACTTCATAGACTTTATACAATTAATACTTATATGAAAATTTATTACTTCATAGACTTTATACAATTAATATTTATATGAAAATTTATTACTTCATAGACTTTATACAATTAATACTTATATGAAAATTTATTACTTCATAGACTTTATACAATTAATACTTATATGAAAATTTATTACTTCATAGACTTTATACATTTAATACTTATATGAAAATTTATTACTTCATAGACTTTATATTTTTTATACTTATATAAAAATTTATTACTTCATAGACTTTATATTTTGCTTCATAGACTTTATACATTTAATACTTATATGAAAATTTATTACTTCATAGACTTTATACAATTAATACTTATATGAAAATTTATTACTTCATAGACTTTATACATTTAATACTTATATGAAAATTTATTACTTCATAGACTTTATATTTTTTATACTTATATAAAAATTTATTACTTCATAGACTTTATATTTTGCTTCATAGACTTTATACATTTAATACTTATATGAAAATTTATTACTTCATAGACTTTATACATTTAATACTTATATGAAAATTTATTACTTCATAGACTTTATACAATTAATACTTATATGAAAATTTATTACTTCATAGACTTTATACAATTAATACTTATATGAAAATTTATTACTTCATACACTTTATACATTTACTACTTATATGAAAATTTATTACTTCATAGACTTTATACAATTAATACTTATATGAAAATTTATTACTTCATAGACTTTATACATTTACAACTTATATGAAAATTTATTACTTCATAGACTTTATACAATTAATACTTATATGAAAATTTATTACTTCATAGACTTTATACATTTAGTACTTATATGAAAATTTATTACTTCATAGACTTTATACAATTAATACTTATATGAAAATTTATTACTTCATAGACTTTATACATTTAATACTTATATGAAAATTTATTACTTCATAGACTTTATACATTTAATACTTATATGAAAATTTATTACTTCATAGACCTTATACATTTAATACTTATATGAAAATTTATTACTTCATAGACTTTATATTTTTTATACTTATATAAAAATTTATTACTTCATAGACTTTATATTTTGCTTCATAGACTTTATACATTTAATACTTATATGAAAATTTATTACTTCATAGACTTTATACATTTAATACTTATATGAAAATTTATTACTTCATAGACTTTATACATTTAATACTTATATGAAAATTTATTACTTCATAGACTTTATACAATTAATACTTATATGAAAATTTATTACTTCATACACTTTATACATTTACTACTTATATGAAAATTTATTACTTCATAGACTTTATACAATTAATACTTATATGAAAATTTATTACTTCATAGACTTTATACATTTACAACTTATATGAAAATTTATTACTTCATAGACTTTATACAATTAATACTTATATGAAAATTTATTACTTCATAGACTTTATACATTTAGTACTTATATGAAAATTTATTACTTCATAGACTTTATACAATTAATACTTATATGAAAATTTATTACTTCATAGACTTTATACATTTAATACTTATATGAAAATTTATTACTTCATAGACTTTATACATTTAATACTTATATGAAAATTTATTAC
This sequence comes from Bactrocera oleae, assembly GCF_042242935.1. Taxonomy (NCBI): domain Eukaryota; kingdom Metazoa; phylum Arthropoda; class Insecta; order Diptera; family Tephritidae; genus Bactrocera; species Bactrocera oleae. The sequence goes on along the minus strand of NW_027212752.1, from coordinate 2,975,639 downwards.
TTCATAGACCTTATACATTTAATACTTATATGAAAATTTATTACTTCATAGACTTTATACAATTAATACTTATATGAAAATTTATTACTTCATAGAATTTATACATTTAGTACTTATATGAAAATTTATTACTTCATAAACTTTATACAATTAATACTTATATGAAAATTTATTACTTCATAGACTTTATACAATTAATACTTATATGAAAATTTATTACTTCATAGACTTTATACATTTAATACTTATATGAAAATTTATTACTTCATAGACTTTATACAATTAATACTTATATGAAAATTTATTACTTCATAGAATTCATACATTTACTACTTATATGAAAATTTATTACTTCATAGACTTTATACATTTAATACTTATATGAAAATTTATTACTTCATAGACTTTATACAATTAATACTTATATGAAAATTTATTACTTCATAGACTTTATACATTTAATACTTATATGAAAATTTATTACTTCATATATACTTTATACAATTAATACTTATATGAAAATTTATTACTTCATAGACTTTATACATTTAATACTTATATGAAAATTTATTACTTCATAGACTTTATACATTTAGTACTTATATGAAAATTTATTACTTCATAGACTTTATACAATTAATACTTATATGAAAATTTATTACTTCATAGACTTTATACATTTAGTACTTATATGAAAATTTATTACTTCATAGACTTTATACAATTAATACTTATATGAAAATTTATTACTTCATAGACTTTATATTTTTTATACTTATATAAAAATTTATTACTTCATAGACTTTATACATTTAATACTTATATGAAAATTTATTACTTCATAGACTTTATACATTTACTACTTATATGAAAATTTATTACTTCATAGACTTTATACAATTAATACTTATATGAAAATTTATTACTTCATAGACTTTATACATTTAGTACTTATATGAAAATTTATTACTTCATAGACTTTATACAATTAATACTTATATGAAAATTTATTACTTCATAGACTTTATACAATTAATACTTATATGAAAATTTATTACTTCATAGACTTTATACAATTAATACTTATATGAAAATTTATTACTTCATAGACTTTATACAATTAACACTTATATGAAAATTTATTACTTCATAGACTTTATACATTTAATACTTATATGAAAATTTATTACTTCATAGACTTTATATTTTTTATACTTATATAAAAATTTATTACTTCATAGACTTTATATTTTGCTTCATAGACTTTATACATTTAATACTTATATGAAAATTTATTACTTCATAGACTTTATACAATTAATACTTATATGAAAATTTATTACTTCATAGACTTTATACATTTAATACTTATATGAAAATTTATTACTTCATAGACTTTATATTTTTTATACTTATATAAAAATTTATTACTTCATAGACTTTATATTTTGCTTCATAGACTTTATACATTTAATACTTATATCAAAATTTATTACTTCATAGACTTTATACATTTAATACTTATATGAAAATTTATTACTTCATAGACTTTATACATTTAATACTTATATGAAAATTTATTACTTCATAGACTTTATACAATTAATACTTATATGAAAATTTATTACTTCATACACTTTATACATTTACTACTTATATGAAAATTTATTACTTCATAGACTTTATACAATTAATACTTATATGAAAATTTATTACTTCATAGACTTTATACATTTACTACTTATATGAAAATTTATTACTTCATAGACTTTATACAATTAATACTTATATGAAAATTTATTACTTCATAGACTTTATACATTTAAAACTTATATGAAAATTTATTACTTCATATATACTTTATACAATTAATACTTATATGAAAATTTATTACTTCATAGACTTTATACATTTAATACTTATATGAAAATTTATTACTTCATAGACTTTATATTTTTTATACTTATATAAAAATTTATTACTTCATAGACTTTATACATTTAATACTTATATGAAAATTTATTACTTCATACACTTTATACATTTACTACTAATATGAAAATTTATTACTTCATACACTTTATACAATTAATACTTATATGAAAATTTATTACTTCATAGACTTTATACATTTACTACTTATATGAAAATTTATTACTTCATAGACTTTATACAATTAATACTTATATGAAAATTTATTACTTCATAGACTTTATACAATTAATACTTATATGAAAATTTATTACTTCATAGACTTTATACATTTAATACTTATATGAAAATTTATTACTTCATAGACTTTATACATTTAATACTTATATGAAAATTTATTACTTCATAGACTTTATACAATTAATACTTATATGAAAATTTATTACTTCATAGACTTTATACATTTAGTACTTATATGAAAATTTATTACTTCATAGACTTTATACATTTAATACTTATATGAAAATTTATTACTTCATAGACTTTATATTTTGCTTCATAGACTTTATACATTTAATACTTATATGAAAATTTATTACTTCATAGACTTTATACAATTAATACTTATATGAAAATTTATTACTTCATATATACTTTATACAATTAATACTTATATGAAAATTTATTACTTCATAGACTTTATACATTTAATACTTATATGAAAATTTATTACTTCATAGACTTTATACAATTAATACTTATATGAAAATTTATTACTTCATACACTTTATACATTTACTACTTATATGAAAATGTATTACTTCATAGACTTTATACAATTAATACTTATATGAAAATTTATTACTTCATAGACTTTATACATTTAATACTTATATGAAAATTTATTACTTCATAGACTTTATACATTTACTACTTATATGAAAATTTATTACTTCATAGACTTTATACAATTAATACTTATATGAAAATTTATTACTTCATAGACTTTATACATTTAGTACTTATATGAAAATTTATTACTTCATAGACTTTATACAATTAATACTTATATGAAAATTTATTACTTCATAGACTTTATACAATTAATACTTATATGAAAATTTATTACTTCATAGACTTTATACAATTAATACTTATATGAAAATTTATTACTTCATAGACTTTATACAATTAATACTTATATGAAAATTTATTACTTCATAGACTTTATACATTTAATACTTATATGAAAATTTATTACTTCATAGACTTTATATTTTTTATACTTATATAAAAATTTATTACTTCATAGACTTTATATTTTGCTTCATAGACTTTATACATTTAATACTTATATGAAAATTTATTACTTCATAGACTTTATACAATTAATACTTATATGAAAATTTATTACTTCATAGACTTTATACATTTAATACTTATATGAAAATTTATTACTTCATAGACTTTATATTTTTTATACTTATATAAAAATTTATTACTTCATAGACTTTATAATTTGCTTCATAGACTTTATACATTTAATACTTATATGAAAATTTATTACTTCATAGACTTTATACATTTAATACTTATATGAAAATTTATTACTTCATAGACTTTATACATTTAATACTTATATGAAAATTTATTACTTCATAGACTTTATACAATTAATACTTATATGAAAATTTATTACTTCATACACTTTATACATTTACTACTTATATGAAAATGTATTACTTCATAGACTTTATACAATTAATACTTATATGAAAATTTATTACTTCATAGACTTTATACATTTACTACTTATATGAAAATTTATTACTTCATAGACTTTATACAATTAATACTTATATGAAAATTTATTACTTCATAGACTTTATACATTTAATACTTATATGAAAATTTATTACTTCATATATACTTTATACAATTAATACTTATATGAAAATTTATTACTTCATAGACTTTATACATTTAATATTTATATGAAAATTTATTACTTCATAGACTTTATATTTTTTATACTTATATAAAAATTTATTACTTCATAGACTTTATACATTTAATACTTATATGAAAATTTATTACTTCATACACTTTATACATTTACTACTAATATGAAAATTTATTACTTCATACACTTTATACAATTAATACTTATATGAAAATTTATTACTTCATAGACTTTATACATTTACTACTTATATGAGAATGTATTACTTCATAGACTTTATACAATTAATACTTATATGAAAATTTATTACTTCATAGACTTTATACAACTAATACTTATATGAAAATTTATTACTTCATAGACTTTATACATTTAATACTTATATGAAAATTTATTACTTCATAGACTTTATACATTTAATACTTATATGAAAATTTATTACTTCATAGACTTTATACAATTAATGCTTATATGAAAATTTATTACTTCATAGACTTTATACATTTAGTACTTATATGAAAATTTATTACTTCATAGACTTTATACATTTAATACTTATATGAAAATTTATTACTTCATAGACTTTATATTTTTTATACTTATATAAAAATTTATTACTTCATAGACTTTATATTTTTTATACTTATATAAAAATTTATTACTTCATAGACTTTATATTTTGCTTCATAGACTTTATACATTTAATACTTATATGAAAATTTATTACTTCATAGACTTTATACAATTAATACTTATATGAAAATTTATTACTTCATAGACTTTATACAATTAATACTTATATGAAAATTTATTACTTCATAGACTTTATACAATTAATACTTATATGAAAATTTATTACTTCATAGACTTTATACATTTACTACTTATATGAAAATGTATTACTTCATAGACTTTATACAATTAATACTTATATGAAAATTTATTACTTCATAGACTTTATACATTTAATACTTATATGAAAATTTATTACTTCATAGACTTTATACATTTAATACTTATATGAAAATTTATTACTTCATAGACTTTATACAATTAATACTTATATGAAAATTTATTACTTCATAGACTTTATACATTTAGTACTTATATGAAAATTTATTACTTCATAGACTTTATACAATTAATACTTATATGAAAATTTATTACTTCATAGACTTTATACAATTAATATTTATATGAAAATTTATTACTTCATAGACTTTATACAATTAATACTTATATGAAAATTTATTACTTCATAGACTTTATACAATTAATACTTATATGAAAATTTATTACTTCATAGACTTTATACATTTAATACTTATATGAAAATTTATTACTTCATAGACTTTATATTTTTTATACTTATATAAAAATTTATTACTTCATAGACTTTATATTTTGCTTCATAGACTTTATACATTTAATACTTATATGAAAATTTATTACTTCATAGACTTTATACAATTAATACTTATATGAAAATTTATTACTTCATAGACTTTATACATTTAATACTTATATGAAAATTTATTACTTCATAGACTTTATATTTTTTATACTTATATAAAAATTTATTACTTCATAGACTTTATATTTTGCTTCATAGACTTTATACATTTAATACTTATATGAAAATTTATTACTTCATAGACTTTATACATTTAATACTTATATGAAAATTTATTACTTCATAGACTTTATACAATTAATACTTATATGAAAATTTATTACTTCATAGACTTTATACAATTAATACTTATATGAAAATTTATTACTTCATACACTTTATACATTTACTACTTATATGAAAATTTATTACTTCATAGACTTTATACAATTAATACTTATATGAAAATTTATTACTTCATAGACTTTATATTTTTTATACTTATATAAAAATTTATTACTTCATAGACTTTATATTTTGCTTCATAGACTTTATACATTTAATACTTATATGAAAATTTATTACTTCATAGACTTTATACATTTAATACTTATATGAAAATTTATTACTTCATAGACTTTATACAATTAATACTTATATGAAAATTTATTACTTCATAGACTTTATACAATTAATACTTATATGAAAATTTATTACTTCATACACTTTATACATTTACTACTTATATGAAAATTTATTACTTCATAGACTTTATACAATTAATACTTATATGAAAATTTATTACTTCATAGACTTTATACATTTACAACTTATATGAAAATTTATTACTTCATAGACTTTATACAATTAATACTTATATGAAAATTTATTACTTCATAGACTTTATACATTTAGTACTTATATGAAAATTTATTACTTCATAGACTTTATACAATTAATACTTATATGAAAATTTATTACTTCATAGACTTTATACATTTAATACTTATATGAAAATTTATTACTTCATAGACTTTATACATTTAATACTTATATGAAAATTTATTACTTCATAGACCTTATACATTTAATACTTATATGAAAATTTATTACTTCATAGACTTTATACAATTAATACTTATATGAAAATTTATTACTTCATAGAATTTATACATTTAGTACTTATATGAAAATTTATTACTTCATAAACTTTATACAATTAATACTTATATGAAAATTTATTACTTCATAGACTTTATACAATTAATACTTATATGAAAATTTATTACTTCATAGACTTTATACATTTAATACTTATATGAAAATTTATTACTTCATAGACTTTATACAATTAATACTTATATGAAAATTTATTACTTCATAGAATTTATACATTTACTACTTATATGAAAATTTATTACTTCATAGACTTTATACATTTAATACTTATATGAAAATTTATTACTTCATAGACTTTATACAATTAATACTTATATGAAAATTTATTACTTCATAGACTTTATACATTTAATACTTATATGAAAATTTATTACTTCATATATACTTTATACAATTAATACTTATATGAAAATTTATTACTTCATAGACTTTATACATTTAATACTTATATGAAAATTTATTACTTCATAGACTTTATACATTTAGTACTTATATGAAAATTTATTACTTCATAGACTTTATACAATTAATACTTATATGAAAATTTATTACTTCATAGACTTTATACATTTAGTACTTATATGAAAATTTATTACTTCATAGACTTTATACAATTAATACTTATATGAAAATTTATTACTTCATAGACTTTATATTTTTTATACTTATATAAAAATTTATTACTTCATAGACTTTATACATTTAATACTTATATGAAAATTTATTACTTCATAGACTTTATACATTTACTACTTATATGAAAATTTATTACTTCATAGACTTTATACAATTAATACTTATATGAAAATTTATTACTTCATAGACTTTATACATTTAGTACTTATATGAAAATTTATTACTTCATAGACTTTATACAATTAATACTTATATGAAAATTTATTACTTCATAGACTTTATACAATTAATACTTATATGAAAATTTATTACTTCATAGACTTTATACAATTAATACTTATATGAAAATTTATTACTTCATAGACTTTATACAATTAACACTTATATGAAAATTTATTACTTCATAGACTTTATACATTTAATACTTATATGAAAATTTATTACTTCATAGACTTTATATTTTTTATACTTATATAAAAATTTATTACTTCATAGACTTTATATTTTGCTTCATAGACTTTATACATTTAATACTTATATGAAAATTTATTACTTCATAGACTTTATACAATTAATACTTATATGAAAATTTATTACTTCATAGACTTTATACATTTAATACTTATATGAAAATTTATTACTTCATAGACTTTATACAATTAATACTTATATGAAAATTTATTACTTCATAGACTTTATACATTTAGTACTTATATGAAAATTTATTACTTCATAGACTTTATACAATTAATACTTATATGAAAATTTATTACTTCATAGACTTTATATTTTTTATACTTATATAAAAATTTATTACTTCATAGACTTTATACAATTAATACTTATATGAAAATTTATTACTTCATAGACTTTATATTTTTTATACTTATATAAAAATTTATTACTTCATAGACTTTATACATTTAATACTTATATGAAAATTTATTACTTCATAGACTTTATACATTTACTACTTATATGAAAATTTATTACTTCATAGACTTTATACAATTAATACTTATATGAAAATTTATTACTTCATAGACTTTATACATTTAGTACTTATATGAAAATTTATTACTTCATAGACTTTATACAATTAATACTTATATGAAAATTTATTACTTCATAGACTTTATACATTTACTACTTATATGAAAATTTATTACTTCATAGACTTTATACAATTAATACTTATATGAAAATTTATTACTTCATAGACTTTATACATTTAAAACTTATATGAAAATTTATTACTTCATATATACTTTATACAATTAATACTTATATGAAAATTTATTACTTCATAGACTTTATACATTTAATACTTATATGAAAATTTATTACTTCATAGACTTTATATTTTTTATACTTATATAAAAATTTATTACTTCATAGACTTTATACATTTAATACTTATATGAAAATTTATTACTTCATACACTTTATACATTTACTACTAATATGAAAATTTATTACTTCATACACTTTATACAATTAATACTTATATGAAAATTTATTACTTCATAGACTTTATACATTTACTACTTATATGAAAATTTATTACTTCATAGACTTTATACAATTAATACTTATATGAAAATTTATTACTTCATAGACTTTATACAATTAATACTTATATGAAAATTTATTACTTCATAGACTTTATACATTTAATACTTATATGAAAATTTATTACTTCATAGACTTTATACATTTAATACTTATATGAAAATTTATTACTTCATAGACTTTATACAATTAATACTTATATGAAAATTTATTACTTCATAGACTTTATACATTTAGTACTTATATGAAAATTTATTACTTCATAGACTTTATACATTTAATACTTATATGAAAATTTATTACTTCATAGACTTTATATTTTGCTTCATAGACTTTATACATTTAATACTTATATGAAAATTTATTACTTCATAGACTTTATACAATTAATACTTATATGAAAATTTATTACTTCATATATACTTTATACAATTAATACTTATATGAAAATTTATTACTTCATAGACTTTATACATTTAATACTTATATGAAAATTTATTACTTCATAGACTTTATACAATTAATACTTATATGAAAATTTATTACTTCATACACTTTATACATTTACTACTTATATGAAAATGTATTACTTCATAGACTTTATACAATTAATACTTATATGAAAATTTATTACTTCATAGACTTTATACATTTAATACTTATATGAAAATTTATTACTTCATAGACTTTATACATTTACTACTTATATGAAAATTTATTACTTCATAGACTTTATACAATTAATACTTATATGAAAATTTATTACTTCATAGACTTTATACATTTAGTACTTATATGAAAATTTATTACTTCATAGACTTTATACAATTAATACTTATATGAAAATTTATTACTTCATAGACTTTATACAATTAATACTTATATGAAAATTTATTACTTCATAGACTTTATACAATTAATACTTATATGAAAATTTATTACTTCATAGACTTTATACAATTAATACTTATATGAAAATTTATTACTTCATAGACTTTATACATTTAATACTTATATGAAAATTTATTACTTCATAGACTTTATATTTTTTATACTTATATAAAAATTTATTACTTCATAGACTTTATATTTTGCTTCATAGACTTTATACATTTAATACTTATATGAAAATTTATTACTTCATAGACTTTATACAATTAATACTTATATGAAAATTTATTACTTCATAGACTTTATACATTTAATACTTATATGAAAATTTATTACTTCATAGACTTTATATTTTTTATACTTATATAAAAATTTATTACTTCATAGACTTTATAATTTGCTTCATAGACTTTATACATTTAATACTTATATGAAAATTTATTACTTCATAGACTTTATACATTTAATACTTATATGAAAATTTATTACTTCATAGACTTTATACATTTAATACTTATATGAAAATTTATTACTTCATAGACTTTATACAATTAATACTTATATGAAAATTTATTACTTCATACACTTTATACATTTACTACTTATATGAAAATGTATTACTTCATAGACTTTATACAATTAATACTTATATGAAAATTTATTACTTCATAGACTTTATACATTTACTACTTATATGAAAATTTATTACTTCATAGACTTTATACAATTAATACTTATATGAAAATTTATTACTTCATAGACTTTATACATTTAATACTTATATGAAAATTTATTACTTCATATATACTTTATACAATTAATACTTATATGAAAATTTATTACTTCATAGACTTTATACATTTAATATTTATATGAAAATTTATTACTTCATAGACTTTATATTTTTTATACTTATATAAAAATTTATTACTTCATAGACTTTATACATTTAATACTTATATGAAAATTTATTACTTCATACACTTTATACATTTACTACTAATATGAAAATTTATTACTTCATACACTTTATACAATTAATACTTATATGAAAATTTATTACTTCATAGACTTTATACATTTACTACTTATATGAGAATGTATTACTTCATAGACTTTATACAATTAATACTTATATGAAAATTTATTACTTCATAGACTTTATACAACTAATACTTATATGAAAATTTATTACTTCATAGACTTTATACATTTAATACTTATATGAAAATTTATTACTTCATAGACTTTATACATTTAATACTTATATGAAAATTTATTACTTCATAGACTTTATACAATTAATGCTTATATGAAAATTTATTACTTCATAGACTTTATACATTTAGTACTTATATGAAAATTTATTACTTCATAGACTTTATACATTTAATACTTATATGAAAATTTATTACTTCATAGACTTTATATTTTTTATACTTATATAAAAATTTATTACTTCATAGACTTTATATTTTTTATACTTATATAAAAATTTATTACTTCATAGACTTTATATTTTGCTTCATAGACTTTATACATTTAATACTTATATGAAAATTTATTACTTCATAGACTTTATACAATTAATACTTATATGAAAATTTATTACTTCATAGACTTTATACAATTAATACTTATATGAAAATTTATTACTTCATAGACTTTATACAATTAATACTTATATGAAAATTTATTACTTCATAGACTTTATACATTTACTACTTATATGAAAATGTATTACTTCATAGACTTTATACAATTAATACTTATATGAAAATTTATTACTTCATAGACTTTATACATTTAATACTTATATGAAAATTTATTACTTCATAGACTTTATACATTTAATACTTATATGAAAATTTATTACTTCATAGACTTTATACAATTAATACTTATATGAAAATTTATTACTTCATAGACTTTATACATTTAGTACTTATATGAAAATTTATTACTTCATAGACTTTATACAATTAATACTTATATGAAAATTTATTACTTCATAGACTTTATACAATTAATATTTATATGAAAATTTATTACTTCATAGACTTTATACAATTAATACTTATATGAAAATTTATTACTTCATAGACTTTATACAATTAATACTTATATGAAAATTTATTACTTCATAGACTTTATACATTTAATACTTATATGAAAATTTATTACTTCATAGACTTTATATTTTTTATACTTATATAAAAATTTATTACTTCATAGACTTTATATTTTGCTTCATAGACTTTATACATTTAATACTTATATGAAAATTTATTACTTCATAGACTTTATACAATTAATACTTATATGAAAATTTATTACTTCATAGACTTTATACATTTAATACTTATATGAAAATTTATTACTTCATAGACTTTATATTTTTTATACTTATATAAAAATTTATTACTTCATAGACTTTATATTTTGCTTCATAGACTTTATACATTTAATACTTATATGAAAATTTATTACTTCATAGACTTTATACATTTAATACTTATATGAAAATTTATTACTTCATAGACTTTATACAATTAATACTTATATGAAAATTTATTACTTCATAGACTTTATACAATTAATACTTATATGAAAATTTATTACTTCATACACTTTATACATTTACTACTTATATGAAAATTTATTACTTCATAGACTTTATACAATTAATACTTATATGAAAATTTATTACTTCATAGACTTTATACATTTACAACTTATATGAAAATTTATTACTTCATAGACTTTATACAATTAATACTTATATGAAAATTTATTACTTCATAGACTTTATACATTTAGTACTTATATGAAAATTTATTACTTCATAGACTTTATACAATTAATACTTATATGAAAATTTATTACTTCATAGACTTTATACATTTAATACTTATATGAAAATTTATTACTTCATAGACTTTATACATTTAATACTTATATGAAAATTTATTACTTCATAGACCTTATACATTTAATACTTATATGAAAATTTATTACTTCATAGACTTTATACAATTAATACTTATATGAAAATTTATTACTTCATAGAATTTATACATTTAGTACTTATATGAAAATTTATTACTTCATAAACTTTATACAATTAATACTTATATGAAAATTTATTACTTCATAGACTTTATACAATTAATACTTATATGAAAATTTATTACTTCATAGACTTTATACATTTAATACTTATATGAAAATTTATTACTTCATAGACTTTATACAATTAATACTTATATGAAAATTTATTACTTCATAGAATTTATACATTTACTACTTATATGAAAATTTATTACTTCATAGACTTTATACATTTAATACTTATATGAAAATTTATTACTTCATAGACTTTATACAATTAATACTTATATGAAAATTTATTACTTCATAGACTTTATACATTTAATACTTATATGAAAATTTATTACTTCATATATACTTTATACAATTAATACTTATATGAAAATTTATTACTTCATAGACTTTATACATTTAATACTTATATGAAAATTTATTACTTCATAGACTTTATACATTTAGTACTTATATGAAAATTTATTACTTCATAGACTTTATACAATTAATACTTATATGAAAATTTATTACTTCATAGACTTTATACATTTAGTACTTATATGAAAATTTATTACTTCATAGACTTTATACAATTAATACTTATATGAAAATTTATTACTTCATAGACTTTATATTTTTTATACTTATATAAAAATTTATTACTTCATAGACTTTATACATTTAATACTTATATGAAAATTTATTACTTCATAGACTTTATACATTTACTACTTATATGAAAATTTATTACTTCATAGACTTTATACAATTAATACTTATATGAAAATTTATTACTTCATAGACTTTATACATTTAGTACTTATATGAAAATTTATTACTTCATAGACTTTATACAATTAATACTTATATGAAAATTTATTACTTCATAGACTTTATACAATTAATACTTATATGAAAATTTATTACTTCATAGACTTTATACAATTAATACTTATATGAAAATTTATTACTTCATAGACTTTATACAATTAACACTTATATGAAAATTTATTACTTCATAGACTTTATACATTTAATACTTATATGAAAATTTATTACTTCATAGACTTTATATTTTTTATACTTATATAAAAATTTATTACTTCATAGACTTTATATTTTGCTTCATAGACTTTATACATTTAATACTTATATGAAAATTTATTACTTCATAGACTTTATACAATTAATACTTATATGAAAATTTATTACTTCATAGACTTTATACATTTAATACTTATATGAAAATTTATTACTTCATAGACTTTATATTTTTTATACTTATATAAAAATTTATTACTTCATAGACTTTATATTTTGCTTCATAGACTTTATACATTTAATACTTATATGAAAATTTATTACTTCATAGACTTTATACATTTAATACTTATATGAAAATTTATTACTTCATAGACTTTATACATTTAATACTTATATGAAAATTTATTACTTCATAGACTTTATACAATTAATACTTATATGAAAATTTATTACTTCATACACTTTATACATTTACTACTTATATGAAAATTTATTACTTCATAGACTTTATACAATTAATACTTATATGAAAATTTATTACTTCATAGACTTTATACATTTACTACTTATATGAAAATTTATTACTTCATAGACTTTATACAATTAATACTTATATGAAAATTTATTACTTCATAGACTTTATACATTTAAAACTTATATGAAAATTTATTACTTCATATATACTTTATACAATTAATACTTATATGAAAATTTATTACTTCATAGACTTTATACATTTAATACTTATATGAAAATTTATTACTTCATAGACTTTATATTTTTTATACTTATATAAAAATTTATTACTTCATAGACTTTATACATTTAATACTTATATGAAAATTTATTACTTCATAGACTTTATACATTTAATACTTATATGAAAATGTATTACTTCATAGACTTTATACATTTAGTACTTATATGAAAATTTATTACTTCATAGACTTTATACAATTAATACTTATATGAAAATTTATTACTTCATAGACTTTATACATTTAATACTTATATGAAAATTTATTACTTCATATATACTTTATACAATTAATACTTATATGAAAATTTATTACTTCATAGACTTTATACATTTAATACTTATATGAAAATTTATTACTTCATATATACTTTATACAATTAATACTTATATGAAAATTTATTACTTCATAGACTTTATACATTTAATACTTATATGAAAATGTATTACTTCATAGACTTTATACATTTAGTACTTATATGAAAATTTATTACTTCATAGACTTTATACAATTAATACTTATATGAAAATTTATTACTTCATAGACTTTATACATTTAATACTTATATGAAAATTTATTACTTCATATATACTTTATACAATTAATACTTATATGAAAATTTATTACTTCATAGACTTTATACAATTAATACTTATATGAAAATTTATTACTTCATAGACTTTATACAATTAATACTTATATGAAAATTTATTACTTCATAGACTTTATACAATTAATACTTATATAAAAATTTATTACTTCATAGACTTTATACAATTAATACTTATATGAAAATTTATTACTTCATAGACTTTATACAATTAATACTTATATGAAAATTTATTACTTCATAGACTTTATACAATTAATACGTATATGAAAATTTATTACTTCATAGACTTTATATTTTTTATACTTATATAAAAATTTATTACTTCATAGACTTTATACATTTAATACTTATATGAAAATTTATTACTTCATAGACTTTATACATTTACTACTTATATGAAAATTTATTACTTCATAGACTTTATACAATTAATACTTATATGAAAATTTATTACTTCATAGACTTTATACATTTAGTACTTATATGAAAATTTATTACTTCATAGACTTTATACAATTAATACTTATATAAAAATTTATTACTTCATAGACTTTATACATTTAATACTTATATGAAAATTTATTACTTCATAGACTTTATACAATTAATACTTATATGAAAATTTATTACTTCATAGACTTTATATTTTTTATACTTATATAAAAATTTATTACTTCATAGACTTTATACATTTAATACTTATATGAAAATTTATTACTTCATAGACTTTATACATTTAATACTTATATGAAAATTTATTACTTCATATATACTTTATACAATTAATACTTATATGAAAATTTATTACTTCATAGACTTTATACATTTAATACTTATATGAAAATGTATTACTTCATAGACTTTATACATTTAGTACTTATATGAAAATTTATTACTTCATAGACTTTATACAATTAATACTTATATGAAAATTTATTACTTCATAGACTTTATACATTTAATACTTATATGAAAATTTATTACTTCATATATACTTTATACAATTAATACTTATATGAAAATTTATTACTTCATAGACTTTATACAATTAATACTTATATGAAAATTTATTACTTCATAGACTTTATACAATTAATACTTATATGAAAATTTATTACTTCATAGACTTTATACAATTAATACTTATATAAAAATTTATTACTTCATAGACTTTATACAATTAATACTTATATGAAAATTTATTACTTCATAGACTTTATACAATTAATACTTATATGAAAATTTATTACTCCATAGACTTTATACAATTAATACGTATATGAAAATTTATTACTTCATAGACTTTATATTTTTTATACTTATATAAAAATTTATTACTTCATAGACTTTATACATTTAATACTTATATGAAAATTTATTACTTCATAGACTTTATATATTTACTACTTATATGAAAATTTATTACTTCATAGACTTTATACAATTAATACTTATATGAAAATTTATTACTTCATAGACTTTATACATTTAGTACTTATATGAAAATTTATTACTTCATAGACTTTATACAATTAATACTTATATAAAAATTTATTACTTCATAGACTTTATACATTTAATACTTATATGAAAATGTATTACTTCATAGACTTTATACAATTAATACTTATATGAAAATTTATTACTTCATAGACTTTATATTTTTTATACTTATATAAAAATTTATTACTTCATAGACTTTATACATTTAATACTTATATGAAAATTTATTACTTCATAGACTTTATACATTTACTACTTATATGAAAATTTATTACTTCATAGACTTTATACAATTAATACTTATATGAAAATTTATTACTTCATAGACTTTATACATTTAGTACTTATATGAAAATTTATTACTTCATAGACTTTATACAATTAATACTTATATGAAAATTTATTACTTCAAAGACTTTATACAATTAATACTTATATGAAAATTTATTACTTCATAGACTTTATACAATTAATACTTATATGAAAATTTATTACTTCATAGACTTTATACAATTAATACTTATATGAAAATTTATTACTTCATAGACTTTATACATTTAATACTTATATGAAAATTTATTACTTCATAGACTTTATATTTTGCTTCATAGACTTTATACATTTAATACTTATATGAAAATTTATTACTTCATAGACTTTATACAATTAATACTTATATGAAAATTTATTACTTCATATATACTTTATACAATTAATACTTATATGAAAATTTATTACTTCATAGACTTTATACATTTAATACTTATATGAAAATTTATTACTTCATAGACTTTATACAATAAATACTTATATGAAAATTTATTACTTCATAGACTTTATACAATTAATACTTATATGAAAATGTATTACTTCATAGACTTTATACAATTAATACTTATATGAAAATTTATTACTTCATAGACTTTATACATTTAATACTTATATGAAAATTTATTACTTCATAGACTTTATACATTTACTACTTATATGAAAATTTATTACTTCATAGACTTTATACAATTAATACTTATATGAAAATTTATTACTTCATAGACTTTATACAATTAATACTTATATGAAAATTTATTACTTCATAGACTTTATACAATTAATACTTATATGAAAATTTATTACTTCATAGACTTTATATTTTTTATACTTATATGAAAATTTATTACTTCATAGACTTTATACATTTAATACTTATATGAAAATTTATTACTTCATATATACTTTATACAATTAATACTTATATGAAAATTTATTACTTCATAGACTTTATACATTTAATACTTATATGAAAATGTATTACTTCATAGACTTTATACATTTAGTACTTATATGAAAATTTATTACTTCATATATACTTTATACAATTAATACTTATATGAAAATTTATTACTTCATAGACTTTATACAATTAATACTTATATGAAAATTTATTACTTCATAGACTTTATACATTTACTACTTATATGAAAATTTATTACTTCATAGACTTTATACATTTAATACTTATATGAAAATGTATTACTTCATAGACTTTATACATTTAGTACTTATATGAAAATTTATTACTTCATAGACTTTATACAATTAATACTTATATGAAAATTTATTACTTCATAGACTTTATACATTTAATACTTATATGAAAATTTATTACTTCATATATACTTTATACAATTAATACTTATATGAAAATTTATTACTTCATAGACTTTATACAATTAATACTTATATGAAAATTTATTACTTCATAGACTTTATACAATTAATACTTATATGAAAATTTATTACTTCATAGACTTTATACAATTAATACTTATATAAAAATTTATTACTTCATAGACTTTATACAATTAATACTTATATGAAAATTTATTACTTCATAGACTTTATACAATTAATACTTATATGAAAATTTATTACTTCATAGACTTTATACAATTAATACGTATATGAAAATTTATTACTTCATAGACTTTATATTTTTTATACTTATATAAAAATTTATTACTTCATAGACTTTATACATTTAATACTTATATGAAAATTTATTACTTCATAGACTTTATACATTTACTACTTATATGAAAATTTATTACTTCATAGACTTTATACAATTAATACTTATATGAAAATTTATTACTTCATAGACTTTATACATTTAGTACTTATATGAAAATTTATTACTTCATAGACTTTATACAATTAATACTTATATAAAAATTTATTACTTCATAGACTTTATACATTTAATACTTATATGAAAATTTATTACTTCATAGACTTTATACAATTAATACTTATATGAAAATTTATTACTTCATAGACTTTATATTTTTTATACTTATATAAAAATTTATTACTTCATAGACTTTATACATTTAATACTTATATGAAAATTTATTACTTCATAGACTTTATACATTTAATACTTATATGAAAATTTATTACTTCATATATACTTTATACAATTAATACTTATATGAAAATTTATTACTTCATAGACTTTATACATTTAATACTTATATGAAAATGTATTACTTCATAGACTTTATACATTTAGTACTTATATGAAAATTTATTACTTCATAGACTTTATACAATTAATACTTATATGAAAATTTATTACTTCATAGACTTTATACATTTAGTACTTATATGAAAATTTATTACTTCATAGACTTTATACATTTAATACTTATATGAAAATTTATTACTTCATAGACTTTATACAATTAATACTTATATGAAAATTTATTACTTCATAGACTTTATACAATTAATACTTATATGAAAATTTATTACTTCATAGACTTTATACAATTAATACGTATATGAAAATTTATTACTTCATAGACTTTATATTTTTTATACTTATATAAAAATTTATTACTTCATAGACTTTATACATTTAATACTTATATGAAAATTTATTACTTCATAGACTTTATACATTTGCTACTTATATGAAAATTTATTACTTCATAGACTTTATACAATTAATACTTATATGAAAATTTATTACTTCATAGACTTTATACATTTAGTACTTATATGAAAATTTATTACTTCATAGACTTTATACAATTAATACTTATATGAAAATTTATTACTTCATAGACTTTATACAATTAATACTTATATGAAAATTTATTACTTCATAGACTTTATACAATTAATACGTATATGAAAATTTATTACTTCATAGACTTTATATTTTTTATACCTATATAAAAATTTATTACTTCATAGACTTTATACATTTAATACTTATATGAAAATTTATTACTTCATAGACTTTATACATTTACTACTTATATGAAAATTTATTACTTCATAGACTTTATACAATTAATACTTATATGAAAATTTATTACTTCATAGACTTTATACATTTAATACTTATATGAAAATTTATTACTTCATAGACTTTATACAATTAATACTTATATGAAAATTTATTACTTCATAGACTTTATACAATTAATACTTATATGAAAATTTATTACTTCATAGACTTTATACAATTAATACGTATACGAAAATTTATTACTTCATAGACTTTATATTTTTTATACTTATATAAAAATTTATTACTTCATAGACTTTATACATTTAATACTTATATGAAAATTTATTACTTCATAGACTTTATACATTTACTACTTATATGAAAATTTATTACTTCATAGACTTTATACAATTAATACTTATATGAAAATTTATTACTTCATAGACTTTATATTTTTTATACTTATATAAAAATTTATTACTTCATAGACTTTATACATTTAATACTTATATGAAAATTTATTACTTCATAGACTTTATACAATTAATACTTATATGAAAATTTATTACTTCATAGACTTTATACAATTAATACGTATATGAAAATTTATTACTTCATAGACTTTATATTTTTTATACTTATATAAAAATTTATTACTTCATAGACTTTATACATTTAATACTTATATGAAAATTTATTACTTCATAGACTTTATACATTTACTACTTATATGAAAATTTATTACTTCATAGACTTTATACAATTAATACTTATATGAAAATTTATTACTTCATAGACTTTATACATTTAGTACTTATATGAAAATTTATTACTTCATAGACTTTATACAATTAATACTTATATAAAAATTTATTACTTCATAGACTTTATACATTTAATACTTATATGAAAATTTATTACTTCATAGACTTTATACAATTAATACTTATATGAAAATTTATTACTTCATAGACTTTATATTTTTTATACTTATATAAAAATTTATTACTTCATAGACTTTATACATTTAATACTTATATGAAAATGTATTACTTCATAGACTTTATACATTTAGTACTTATATGAAAATTTATTACTTCATAGACTTTATACAATTAATACTTATATGAAAATTTATTACTTCATAGACTTTATACATTTAGTACTTATATGAAAATTTATTACTTCATAGACTTTATACAATTAATACTTATATGAAAATTTATTACTTCAAAGACTTTATACAATTAATACTTATATGAAAATTTATTACTTCATAGACTTTATACAATTAATACTTATATGAAAATTTATTACTTCATAGACTTTATACAATTAATACTTATATGAAAATTTATTACTTCATAGACTTTATACATTTAATACTTATATGAAAATTTATTACTTCATAGACTTTATATTTTGCTTCATAGACTTTATACATTTAATACTTATATGAAAATTTATTACTTCATAGACTTTATACAATTAATACTTATATGAAAATTTATTACTTCATAGACTTTATACAATTAATACTTATATGAAAATTTATTACTTCATAGACTTTATACAATTAATACTTATATGAAAATTTATTACTTCATAGACTTTATACATTTACTACTTATATGAAAATTTATTACTTCATAGACTTTATACATTTAATACTTATATGAAAATTTATTACTTCATAGACTTTATATTTTTTATACTTATATAAAAATTTATTACTTCATAGACTTTATACATTTAATACTTATATGAAAATTTATTACTTCATAGACTTTATATTTTTTATACTTATATAAAAATTTATTACTTCATAGACTTTATATTTTGCTTCATAGACTTTATACATTTAATACTTATATGAAAATTTATTACTTCATAGACTTTATACAATTAATACTTATATGAAAATTTATTACTTCATAGACTTTATACAATTAATACTTATATGAAAATTTATTACTTCATAGACTTTATACATTTACTACTTATATGAAAATTTATTACTTCATAGACTTTATACATTTAATACTTATATGAAAATTTATTACTTCATAGACTTTATACATTTAATACTTATATGAAAATTTATTACTTCATAGACTTTATACAATTAATACTTATATGAAAATTTATTACTTCATAGACTTTATACATTTAATACTTATATGAAAATTTATTACTTCATAGACTTTATACATTTAATACTTATATGAAAATTTATTACTTCATAGACTTTATATTTTTTATACTTATATGAAAATTTATTACTTCATAGACTTTATACAATTAATACTTATATGAAAATTTATTACTTCATAGACTTTATACATTTAATACTTATATGAAAATTTATTACTTCATAGACTTTATACAATTAATACTTATATGAAAATTTATTACTTCATAGACTTTATACATTTAATACTTATATGAAAATTTATTACTTCATAGACTTTATACAATTAATACTTATATGAAAATTTATTACTTCATAGACTTTATACATTTAATACTTATATGAAAATTTATTACTTCATAGACTTTATATTTTTTATACTTATATGAAAATTTATTACTTCATAGACTTTATACAATTAATACTTATATGAAAATTTATTACTTCATAGACTTTATACAATTAATACTTATATGAAAATTTATTACTTCATAGACTTTATACATTTAATACTTATATGAAAATTTATTACTTCATAGACTTTATATTTTTTATACTTATATGAAAATTTATTACTTCATAGACTTTATACAATTAATACTTATATGAAAATTTATTACTTCATAGACTTTATACAATTAATACTTATATGAAAATTTATTACTTCATAGACTTTATACAATTAATACTTATATGAAAATTTATTACTTCATAGACTTTATACAATTAATACTTATATGAAAATTTATTACTTCATAGACTTTATACATTTACTACTTATATGAAAATTTATTACTTCATAGACTTTATACATTTAATACTTATATGAAAATTTATTACTTCATAGACTTTATATTTTTTATACTTATATAAAAATTTATTACTTCATAGACTTTATACATTTAATACTTATATGAAAATTTATTACTTCATAGACTTTATATTTTTTATACTTATATAAAAATTTATTACTTCATAGACTTTATATTTTGCTTCATAGACTTTATACATTTAATACTTATATGAAAATTTATTACTTCATAGACTTTATACAATTAATACTTATATGAAAATTTATTACTTCATAGACTTTATACATTTAATACTTATATGAAAATTTATTACTTCATAGACTTTATATTTTTTATACTTATATAAAAATTTATTACTTCATAGACTTTATATTTTGCTTCATAGACTTTATACATTTAATACTTATATGAAAATTTATTACTTCATAGACTTTATACATTTAATACTTATATGAAAATTTATTACTTCATAGACTTTATACATTTAATACTTATATGAAAATTTATTACTTCATAGACTTTATACAATTAATACTTATATGAAAATTTATTACTTCATACACTTTATACATTTACTACTTATATGAAAATTTATTACTTCATAGACTTTATACAATTAATACTTATATGAAAATTTATTACTTCATAGACTTTATACATTTACAACTTATATGAAAATTTATTACTTCATAGACTTTATACAATTAATACTTATATGAAAATTTATTACTTCATAGACTTTATACATTTACTACTTATATGAAAATTTATTACTTCATAGACTTTATACAATTAATACTTATATGAAAATTTATTACTTCATAGACTTTATACATTTAATACTTATATGAAAATTTATTACTTCATAGACTTTATACATTTAATACTTATATGAAAATTTATTACTTCATAGACCTTATACATTTAATACTTATATGAAAATTTATTACTTCATAGACTTTATACAATTAATACTTATATGAAAATTTATTACTTCATAGAATTTATACATTTAGTACTTATATGAAAATTTATTACTTCATAGACTTTATACAATTAATACTTATATGAAAATTTATTACTTCATAGACTTTATACAATTAATACTTATATGAAAATTTATTACTTCATAGACTTTATACATTTAATACTTATATGAAAATTTATTACTTCATAGACTTTATACAATTAATACTTATATGAAAATTTATTACTTCATAGAATTTATACATTTACTACTTATATGAAAATTTATTACTTCATAGACTTTATACATTTAATACTTATATGAAAATTTATTACTTCATAGACTTTATACAATTAATACTTATATGAAAATTTATTACTTCATAGACTTTATACATTTAATACTTATATGAAAATTTATTACTTCATATATACTTTATACAATTAATACTTATATGAAAATTTATTACTTCATAGACTTTATACATTTAATACTTATATGAAAATGTATTACTTCATAGACTTTATACATTTAGTACTTATATGAAAATTTATTACTTCATAGACTTTATACAATTAATACTTATATGAAAATTTATTACTTCATAGACTTTATACATTTAGTACTTATATGAAAATTTATTACTTCATAGACTTTATACAATTAATACTTATATGAAAATTTATTACTTCATAGACTTTATATTTTTTATACTTATATAAAAATTTATTACTTCATAGACTTTATACATTTAATACTTATATGAAAATTTATTACTTCATAGACTTTATACATTTACTACTTATATGAAAATTTATTACTTCATAGACTTTATACAATTAATACTTATATGAAAATTTATTACTTCATAGACTTTATACATTTAGTACTTATATGAAAATTTATTACTTCATAGACTTTATACAATTAATACTTATATAAAAATTTATTACTTCATAGACTTTATACAATTAATACTTATATGAAAATTTATTACTTCATAGACTTTATACAATTAATACTTATATGAAAATTTATTACTTCATAGACTTTATACAATTAATACTTATATGAAAATTTATTACTTCATAGACTTTATACATTTAATACTTATATGAAAATTTATTACTTCATAGACTTTATATTTTTTATACTTATATAAAAATTTATTACTTCATAGACTTTATATTTTGCTTCATAGACTTTATACATTTAATACTTATATGAAAATTTATTACTTCATAGACTTTATACATTTAATACTTATATGAAAATTTATTACTTCATAGACTTTATACATTTAATACTTATATGAAAATTTATTACTTCATAGACTTTATACAATTAATACTTATATGAAAATTTATTACTTCATACACTTTATACATTTACTACTTATATGAAAATTTATTACTTCATAGACTTTATACAATTAATACTTATATGAAAATTTATTACTTCATAGACTTTATACATTTACAACTTATATGAAAATTTATTACTTCATAGACTTTATACAATTAAAACTTATATGAAAATTTATTACTTCATAGACTTTATACATTTACTACTTATATGAAAATTTATTACTTCATAGACTTTATACAATTAATACTTATATGAAAATTTATTACTTCATAGACTTTATACATTTAATACTTATATGAAAATTTATTACTTCATAGACTTTATACATTTAATACTTATATGAAAATTTATTACTTCATAGACCTTATACATTTAATACTTATATGAAAATTTATTACTTCATAGACTTTATACAATTAATACTTATATGAAAATTTATTACTTCATAGAATTTATACATTTAGTACTTATATGAAAATTTATTACTTCATAGACTTTATACAATTAATACTTATATGAAAATTTATTACTTCATAGACTTTATACAATTAATACTTATATGAAAATTTATTACTTCATAGACTTTATACATTTAATACTTATATGAAAATTTATTACTTCATAGACTTTATACAATTAATACTTATATGAAAATTTATTACTTCATAGAATTTATACATTTACTACTTATATGAAAATTTATTACTTCATAGACTTTATACATTTAATACTTATATGAAAATTTATTACTTCATAGACTTTATACAATTAATACTTATATGAAAATTTATTACTTCATAGACTTTATACATTTAATACTTATATGAAAATTTATTACTTCATATATACTTTATACAATTAATACTTATATGAAAATTTATTACTTCATAGACTTTATACATATAATACTTATATGAAAATGTATTACTTCTTAGACTTTATACATTTAGTACTTATATGAAAATTTATTACTTCATAGACTTTATACAATTAATACTTATATGAAAATTTATTACTTCATAGACTTTATACATTTAATACTTATATGAAAATTTATTACTTCATAGACTTTATACAATTAATACTTATATGAAAATTTATTACTTCATAGACTTTATACAATTAATAGTTATATGAAAATTTATTACTTCATAGACTTTATACAATTAATACTTATATGAAAATTTATTACTTCATAGACTTTATACAATTAATACTTATATGAAAATTCATTACTTCATAGACTTTATACATTTAATACTTATATGAAAATTTATTACTTCATAGACTTTATATATTTACTACTTATATGAAAATTTATTACTTCATAGACTTTATACATTTAGTACTTATATGAAAATTTATTACTTCATAGACTTTATACAATTAATACTTATATGAAAATTTATTACTTCATAGACTTTATACAATTAATACTTATATGAAAATTTATTACTTCATAGACTTTATACAATTAATACTTATATGAAAATTTATTACTTCATAGACTTTATATTTTTTATACTTATATAAAAATTTATTACTTCATAGACTTTATACATTTAATACTTATATGAAAATTTATTACTTCATAGACTTTATACATTTACTACTTATATGAAAATTTATTACTTCATAGACTTTATACAATTAATATTTATATGAAAATTTATTACTTCATAGACTTTATACATTTAGTACTTATATGAAAATTTATTACTTCATAGACTTTATACAATTAATACTTATATAAAAATTTATTACTTCATAGACTTTATACAATTAATACTTATATGAAAATTTATTACTTCATAGACTTTATACAATTAATACTTATATGAAAATTTATTACTTCATAGACTTTATACAATTAATACTTATATGAAAATTTATTACTTCATAGACTTTATACATTTAATACTTATATGAAAATTTATTACTTCATAGACTTTATATTTTTTATACTTATATAAAAATTTATTACTTCATAGACTTTATATTTTGCTTCATAGACTTTATACATTTAATACTTATATGAAAATTTATTACTTCATAGACTTTATACAATTAATACTTATATGAAAATTTATTACTTCATATATACTTTATACAATTAATACTTATATGAAAATTTATTACTTCATAGACTTTATACATTTAATACTTATATGAAAATTTATTACTTCATAGACTTTATACAAATAATACTTATATGAAAATTTATTACTTCATACACTTTATACATTTACTACTTATATGAAAATGTATTACTTCATAGACTTTATACAATTAATACTTATATGAAAATTTATTACTTCATAGACTTTATACATTTAATACTTATATGAAAATTTATTACTTCATAGACTTTATACATTTACTACTTATATGAAAATTTATTACTTCATAGACTTTATACAATTAATACTTATATGAAAATTTATTACTTCATAGACTTTATACATTTAGTACTTATATGAAAATTTATTACTTCATAGACTTTATACAATTAATACTTATATGAAAATTTATTACTTCATAGACTTTATACAATTAATACTTATATGAAAATTTATTACTTCATAGACTTTATACAATTAATACTTATATGAAAATTTATTACTTCATAGACTTTATACAATTAATACTTATATGAAAATTTATTACTTCATAGACTTTATACATTTAATACTTATATGAAAATTTATTACTTCATAGACTTTATATTTTTTATACTTATATAAAAATTTATTACTTCATAGACTTTATATTTTGCTTCATAGACTTTATACATTTAATACTTATATGAAAATTTATTACTTCATAGACTTTATACAATTAATACTTATATGAAAATTTATTACTTCATAGACTTTATACATTTAATACTTATATGAAAATTTATTACTTCATAGACTTTATATTTTTTATACTTATATAAAAATTTATTACTTCATAGACTTTATATTTTGCTTCATAGACTTTATACATTTAATACTTATATGAAAATTTATTACTTCATAGACTTTATACATTTAATACTTATATGAAAATTTATTACTTCATAGACTTTATACATTTAATACTTATATGAAAATTTATTACTTCATAGACTTTATACAATTAATACTTATATGAAAATTTATTACTTCATAGACTTTATACATTTACTACTTATATGAAAATGTATTACTTCATAGACTTTATACAATTAATACTTATATGAAAATTTATTACTTCATAGACTTTATACATTTACTACTTATATGAAAATTTATTACTTCATAGACTTTATACAATTAATACTTATATGAAAATTTATTACTTCATAGACTTTATACATTTAATACTTATATGAAAATTTATTACTTCATAGACTTTATACATTTAATACTTATATGAAAATTTATTACTTCATAGACTTTATACAATTAATACTTATATGAAAATTTATTACTTCATAGACTTTATACATTTACTACTTATATGAAAATGTATTACTTCATAGACTTTATACAATTAATACTTATATGAAAATTTATTACTTCATAGACTTTATACATTTACTACTTATATGAAAATTTATTACTTCATAGACTTTATACAATTAATACTTATATGAAAATTTATTACTTCATAGACTTTATACATTTAGTACTTATATGAAAATTTATTACTTCATAGACTTTATACAATTAATACTTATATGAAAATTTATTACTTCATAGACTTTATACAATTAATACTTATATGAAAATTTATTACTTCATAGACTTTATACAATTAATACTTATATGAAAATTTATTACTTCATAGACTTTATACAATTAATACTTATATGAAAATTTATTACTTCATAGACTTTATACATTTAATACTTATATGAAAATTTATTACTTCATAGACTTTATATTTTTTATACTTATATAAAAATTTATTACTTCATAGACTTTATACAATTAATACTTATATGAAAATTTATTACTTCATAGACTTTATACATTTAATACTTATATGAAAATTTATTACTTCATAGACTTTATATTTTTTATACTTATATAAAAATTTATTACTTCATAGACTTTATATTTTGCTTCATAGACTTTATACATTTAATACTTATATGAAAATTTATTACTTCATAGACTTTATACATTTAATACTTATATGAAAATTTATTACTTCATAGACTTTATACATTTAATACTTATATGAAAATTTATTACTTCATAGACTTTATACAATTAATACTTATATGAAAATTTATTACTTCATAGACTTTATACATTTACTACTTATATGAAAATGTATTACTTCATAGACTTTATACAATTAATACTTATATGAAAATTTATTACTTCATAGACTTTATACATTTACTACTTATATGAAAATTTATTACTTCATAGACTTTATACAATTAATACTTATATGAAAATTTATTACTTCATAGACTTTATACATTTAATACTTATATGAAAATTTATTACTTCATATATACTTTATACAATTAATACTTATATGAAAATTTATTACTTCATAGACTTTATACATTTAATACTTATATGAAAATTTATTACTTCATAGACTTTATATTTTTTATACTTATATAAAAATTTATTACTTCATAGACTTTATACATTTAATACTTATATGAAAATTTATTACTTCATACACTTTATACATTTACTACTAATATGAAAATTTATTACTTCATACACTTTATACAATTAATACTTATATGAAAATTTATTACTTCATAGACTTTATACATTTACTACTTATATGAAAATTTATTACTTCATAGACTTTATACAATTAATACTTATATGAAAATTTATTACTTCATAGACTTTATACAATTAATACTTATATGAAAATTTATTACTTCATAGACTTTATACATTTAATACTTATATGAAAATTTATTACTTCATAGACTTTATACATTTAAAACTTATATGAAAATTTATTACTTCATAGACTTTATACAATTAATACTTATATGAAAATTTATTACTTCATAGACTTTATACATTTAGTACTTATATGAAAATTTATTACTTCATAGACTTTATACATTTAATACTTATATGAAAATTTATTACTTCATAGACTTTATATTTTTTATACTTATATAAAAATTTATTACTTCATAGACTTTATATTTTTTATACTTATATAAAAATTTATTACTTCATAGACTTTATATTTTGCTTCATAGACTTTATACATTTAATACTTATATGAAAATTTATTACTTCATAGACTTTATACAATTAATACTTATATGAAAATTTATTACTTCATAGACTTTATACAATTAATACTTATATGAAAATTTATTACTTCATAGACTTTATACAATTAATACTTATATGAAAATTTATTACTTCATAGACTTTATACATTTACTACTTATATGAAAATTTATTACTTCATAGACTTTATACAATTAATACTTATATGAAAATTTATTACTTCATAGACTTTATACATTTAATACTTATATGAAAATTTATTACTTCATAGACTTTATACATTTAATACTTATATGAAAATTTATTACTTCATAGACTTTATACAATTAATACTTATATGAAAATTTATTACTTCATAGACTTTATACATTTAGTACTTATATGAAAATTTATTACTTCATAGACTTTATACAATTAATACTTATATGAAAATTTATTACTTCATAGACTTTATACAATTAATATTTATATGAAAATTTATTACTTCATAGACTTTATACAATTAATACTTATATGAAAATTTATTACTTCATAGACTTTATACAATTAATACTTATATGAAAATTTATTACTTCATAGACTTTATACATTTAATACTTATATGAAAATTTATTACTTCATAGACTTTATATTTTTTATACTTATATAAAAATTTATTACTTCATAGACTTTATATTTTGCTTCATAGACTTTATACATTTAATACTTATATGAAAATTTATTACTTCATAGACTTTATACAATTAATACTTATATGAAAATTTATTACTTCATAGACTTTATACATTTAATACTTATATGAAAATTTATTACTTCATAGACTTTATATTTTTTATACTTATATAAAAATTTATTACTTCATAGACTTTATATTTTGCTTCATAGACTTTATACATTTAATACTTATATGAAAATTTATTACTTCATAGACTTTATACATTTAATACTTATATGAAAATTTATTACTTCATAGACTTTATACATTTAATACTTATATGAAAATTTATTACTTCATAGACTTTATACAATTAATACTTATATGAAAATTTATTACTTCATACACTTTATACATTTACTACTTATATGAAAATTTATTACTTCATAGACTTTATACAATTAATACTTATATGAAAATTTATTACTTCATAGACTTTATACATTTACAACTTATATGAAAATTTATTACTTCATAGACTTTATACAATTAATACTTATATGAAAATTTATTACTTCATAGACTTTATACATTTAATACTTATATGAAAATTTATTACTTCATAGACTTTATACATTTAATACTTATATGAAAATTTATTACTTCATAGACCTTATACATTTAATACTTATATGAAAATTTATTACTTCATAGACTTTATACAATTAATACTTATATGAAAATTTATTACTTCATAGAATTTATACATTTAGTACTTATATGAAAATTTATTACTTCATAGACTTTATACAATTAATACTTATATGAAAATTTATTACTTCATAGACTTTATACAATTAATACTTATATGAAAATTTATTACTTCATAGACTTTATACATTTAATACTTATATGAAAATTTATTACTTCATAGACTTTATACAATTAATACTTATATGAAAATTTATTACTTCATAGAATTTATACATTTACTACTTATATGAAAATTTATTACTTCATAGACTTTATACATTTAATACTTATATGAAAATTTATTACTTCATACACTTTATACATTTACTACTTATATGAAAATGTATTACTTCATAGACTTTATACAATTAATACTTATATGAAAATTTATTACTTCATAGACTTTATACATTTAATACTTATATGAAAATTTATTACTTCATAGAATTTATACATTTACTACTTATATGAAAATTTATTACTTCATAGACTTTATACATTTAATACTTATATGAAAATTTATTACTTCATACACTTTATACATTTAGTACTTATATGAAAATTTATTACTTCATAGACTTTATACAATTAATACTTATATGAAAATTTATTACTTCATAGACTTTATACATTTAATACTTATATGAAAATTTATTACTTCATAGACTTTATACAATTAATACTTATATGAAAATTTATTACTTCATATATACTTTATACAATTAATACTTATATGAAAATTTATTACTTCATAGACTTTATACATTTAATACTTATATGAAAATTTATTACTTCATAGACTTTATACAATTAATACTTATATGAAAATTTATTACTTCATACACTTTATACATTTACTACTTATATGAAAATGTATTACTTCATAGACTTTATACAATTAATACTTATATGAAAATTTATTACTTCATAGACTTTATACATTTAATACTTATATGAAAATTTATTACTTCATAGACTTTATACATTTACTACTTATATGAAAATTTATTACTTCATAGACTTTATACAATTAATACTTATATGAAAATTTATTACTTCATAGACTTTATACATTTAGTACTTATATGAAAATTTATTACTTCATAGACTTTATACAATTAATACTTATATGAAAATTTATTACTTCATAGACTTTATACAATTAATACTTATATGAAAATTTATTACTTCATAGACTTTATACAATTAATACTTATATGAAAATTTATTACTTCATAGACTTTATACAATTAATACTTATATGAAAATTTATTACTTCATAGACTTTATACATTTAATACTTATATGAAAATTTATTACTTCATAGACTTTATATTTTTTATACTTATATAAAAATTTATTACTTCATAGACTTTATATTTTGCTTCATAGGCTTTATACATTTAATACTTATATGAAAATTTATTACTTCATAGACTTTATACAATTAATACTTATATGAAAATTTATTACTTCATAGACTTTATACATTTAATACTTATATGAAAATTTATTACTTCATAGACTTTATATTTTTTATACTTATATAAAAATTTATTACTTCATAGACTTTATATTTTGCTTCATAGACTTTATACATTTCATACTTATATGAAAATTTATTACTTCATAGACTTTATACATTTAATACTTATATGAAAATTTATTACTTCATAGACTTTATACATTTAATACTTATATGAAAATTTATTACTTCATAGACTTTATACAATTAATACTTATATGAAAATTTTTTACTTCATACACTTTATACATTTACTACTTATATGAAAATGTATTACTTCATAGACTTTATACAATTAATACTTATATGAAAATGTATTACTTCATAGACTTTATACATTTACTACTTATATGAAAATTTATTACTTCATAGACTTTATACAATTAATACTTATATGAAAATTTATTACTTCATAGACTTTATACATTTAATACTTATATGAAAATTTATTACTTCATATATACTTTATACAATTAATACTTATATGAAAATTTATTACTTCATAGACTTTATACATTTAATACTTATATGAAAATTTATTACTTCATAGACTTTATATTTTTTATACTTATATAAAAATTTATTACTTCATAGACTTTATACATTTAATACTTATATGAAAATTTATTACTTCATACACTTTATACATTTACTACTAATATGAAAATTTATTACTTCATACACTTTATACAATTAATACTTATATGAAAATTTATTACTTCATAGACTTTATACATTTACTACTTATATGAAAATTTATTACTTCATAGACTTTATACAATTAATACTTATATGAAAATTTATTACTTCATAGACTTTATACAATTAATACTTATATGAAAATTTATTACTTCATAGACTTTATACATTTAATACTTATATGAAAATTTATTACTTCATAGACTTTATACATTTAATACTTATATGAAAATTTATTACTTCATAGACTTTATACAATTAATACTTATATGAAAATTTATTACTTCATAGACTTTATACATTTAGTACTTATATGAAAATTTATTACTTCATAGACTTTATACATTTAATACTTATATGAAAATTTATTACTTCATAGACTTTATACAATTAATACTTATATGAAAATTTATTACTTCATATATACTTTATACAATTAATACTTATATGAAAATTTATTACTTCATAGACTTTATACATTTAATACTTATATGAAAATTTATTACTTCATAGACTTTATACAATTAATACTTATATGAAAATTTATTACTTCATACACTTTATACATTTACTACTTATATGAAAATGTATTACTTCATAGACTTTATACAATTAATACTTATATGAAAATTTATTACTTCATAGACTTTATACATTTAATACTTATATGAAAATTTATTACTTCATAGACTTTATACATTTACTACTTATATGAAAATTTATTACTTCATAGACTTTATACAATTAATACTTATATGAAAATTTATTACTTCATAGACTTTATACATTTAGTACTTATATGAAAATTTATTACTTCATAGACTTTATACAATTAATACTTATATGAAAATTTATTACTTCATAGACTTTATACAATTAATACTTATATGAAAATTTATTACTTCATAGACTTTATACAATTAATACTTATATGAAAATTTATTACTTCATAGACTTTATACAATTAATACTTATATGAAAATTTATTACTTCATAGACTTTATACATTTAATACTTATATGAAAATTTATTACTTCATAGACTTTATATTTTTTATACTTATATAAAAATTTATTACTTCATAGACTTTATATTTTGCTTCATAGGCTTTATACATTTAATACTTATATGAAAATTTATTACTTCATAGACTTTATACAATTAATACTTATATGAAAATTTATTACTTCATAGACTTTATACATTTAATACTTATATGAAAATTTATTACTTCATAGACTTTATATTTTTTATACTTATATAAAAATTTATTACTTCATAGACTTTATATTTTGCTTCATAGACTTTATACATTTCATACTTATATGAAAATTTATTACTTCATAGACTTTATACATTTAATACTTATATGAAAATTTATTACTTCATAGACTTTATACATTTAATACTTATATGAAAATTTATTACTTCATAGACTTTATACAATTAATACTTATATGAAAATTTTTTACTTCATACACTTTATACATTTACTACTTATATGAAAATGTATTACTTCATAGACTTTATACAATTAATACTTATATGAAAATGTATTACTTCATAGACTTTATACATTTACTACTTATATGAAAATTTATTACTTCATAGACTTTATACAATTAATACTTATATGAAAATTTATTACTTCATAGACTTTATACATTTAATACTTATATGAAAATTTATTACTTCATATATACTTTATACAATTAATACTTATATGAAAATTTATTACTTCATAGACTTTATACATTTAATACTTATATGAAAATTTATTACTTCATAGACTTTATATTTTTTATACTTATATAAAAATTTATTACTTCATAGACTTTATACATTTAATACTTATATGAAAATTTATTACTTCATACACTTTATACATTTACTACTAATATGAAAATTTATTACTTCATACACTTTATACAATTAATACTTATATGAAAATTTATTACTTCATAGACTTTATACATTTACTACTTATATGAAAATTTATTACTTCATAGACTTTATACAATTAATACTTATATGAAAATTTATTACTTCATAGACTTTATACAATTAATACTTATATGAAAATTTATTACTTCATAGACTTTATACATTTAATACTTATATGAAAATTTATTACTTCATAGACTTTATACATTTAATACTTATATGAAAATTTATTACTTCATAGACTTTATACAATTAATACTTATATGAAAATTTATTACTTCATAGACTTTATACATTTAGTACTTATATGAAAATTTATTACTTCATAGACTTTATACATTTAATACTTATATGAAAATTTATTACTTCATAGACTTTATATTTTTTATACTTATATAAAAATTTATTACTTCATAGACTTTATATTTTGCTTAATAGACTTTATACATTTAATACTTATATGAAAATTTATTACTTCATAGACTTTATACAATTAATACTTATATGAAAATTTATTACTTCATAGACTTTATACAATTAATACTTATATGAAAATTTATTACTTCATAGACTTTATACAATTAATACTTATATGAAAATTTATTACTTCATAGACTTTATACATTTACTACTTATATGAAAATTTATTACTTCATAGACTTTATACAATTAATACTTATATGAAAATTTATTACTTCATAGACTTTATACATTTAATACTTATATGAAAATTTATTACTTCATAGACTTTATACATTTAATACTTATATGAAAATTTATTACTTCATAGACTTTATACAATTAATACTTATATGAAAATTTATTACTTCATAGACTTTATACATTTAGTACTTATATGAAAATTTATTACTTCATAGACTTTATACAATTAATACTTATATGAAAATTTATTACTTCATAGACTTTATACAATTAATATTTATATGAAAATTTATTACTTCATAGACTTTATACAATTAATACTTATATGAAAATTTATTACTTCATAGACTTTATACAATTAATACTTATATGAAAATTTATTACTTCATAGACTTTATACATTTAATACTTATATGAAAATTTATTACTTCATAGACTTTATATTTTTTATACTTATATAAAAATTTATTACTTCATAGACTTTATATTTTGCTTCATAGACTTTATACATTTAATACTTATATGAAAATTTATTACTTCATAGACTTTATACAATTAATACTTATATGAAAATTTATTACTTCATAGACTTTATACATTTAATACTTATATGAAAATTTATTACTTCATAGACTTTATATTTTTTATACTTATATAAAAATTTATTACTTCATAGACTTTATATTTTGCTTCATAGACTTTATACATTTAATACTTATATGAAAATTTATTACTTCATAGACTTTATACATTTAATACTTATATGAAAATTTATTACTTCATAGACTTTATACATTTAATACTTATATGAAAATTTATTACTTCATAGACTTTATACAATTAATACTTATATGAAAATTTATTACTTCATACACTTTATACATTTACTACTTATATGAAAATTTATTACTTCATAGACTTTATACAATTAATACTTATATGAAAATTTATTACTTCATAGACTTTATACATTTACAACTTATATGAAAATTTATTACTTCATAGACTTTATACAATTAATACTTATATGAAAATTTATTACTTCATAGACTTTATACATTTAGTACTTATATGAAAATTTATTACTTCATAGACTTTATACAATTAATACTTATATGAAAATTTATTACTTCATAGACTTTATACATTTAATACTTATATGAAAATTTATTACTTCATAGACTTTATACATTTAATACTTATATGAAAATTTATTACTTCATAGACCTTATACATTTAATACTTATATGAAAATTTATTACTTCATAGACTTTATACAATTAATACTTATATGAAAATTTATTACTTCATAGAATTTATACATTTAGTACTTATATGAAAATTTATTACTTCATAAACTTTATACAATTAATACTTATATGAAAATTTATTACTTCATAGACTTTATACAATTAATACTTATATGAAAATTTATTACTTCATAGACTTTATACATTTAATACTTATATGAAAATTTATTACTTCATAGACTTTATACAATTAATACTTATATGAAAATTTATTACTTCATAGAATTCATACATTTACTACTTATATGAAAATTTATTACTTCATAGACTTTATACATTTAATACTTATATGAAAATTTATTACTTCATAGACTTTATACAATTAATACTTATATGAAAATTTATTACTTCATAGACTTTATACATTTAATACTTATATGAAAATTTATTACTTCATATATACTTTATACAATTAATACTTATATGAAAATTTATTACTTCATAGACTTTATACATTTAATACTTATATGAAAATTTATTACTTCATAGACTTTATACATTTAGTACTTATATGAAAATTTATTACTTCATAGACTTTATACAATTAATACTTATATGAAAATTTATTACTTCATAGACTTTATACATTTAGTACTTATATGAAAATTTATTACTTCATAGACTTTATACAATTAATACTTATATGAAAATTTATTACTTCATAGACTTTATATTTTTTATACTTATATAAAAATTTATTACTTCATAGACTTTATACATTTAATACTTATATGAAAATTTATTACTTCATAGACTTTATACATTTACTACTTATATGAAAATTTATTACTTCATAGACTTTATACAATTAATACTTATATGAAAATTTATTACTTCATAGACTTTATACATTTAGTACTTATATGAAAATTTATTACTTCATAGACTTTATACAATTAATACTTATATGAAAATTCATTACTTCATAGACTTTATACAATTAAGACTTATATGAAAATTTATTACTTCATAGACTTTATACAATTAATACTTATATGAAAATTTATTACTTCATAGACTTTATACAATTAACACTTATATGAAAATTTATTACTTCATAGACTTTATACATTTAATACTTATATGAAAATTTATTACTTCATAGACTTTATATTTTTTATACTTATATAAAAATTTATTACTTCATAGACTTTATATTTTGCTTCATAGACTTTATACATTTAATACTTATATGAAAATTTATTACTTCATAGACTTTATACAATTAATACTTATATGAAAATTTATTACTTCATAGACTTTATACATTTAATACTTATATGAAAATTTATTACTTCATAGACTTTATATTTTTTATACTTATATAAAAATTTATTACTTCATAGACTTTATATTTTGCTTCATAGACTTTATACATTTAATACTTATATGAAAATTTATTACTTCATAGACTTTATACATTTAATACTTATATGAAAATTTATTACTTCATAGACTTTATACATTTAATACTTATATGAAAATTTATTACTTCATAGACTTTATACAATTAATACTTATATGAAAATTTATTACTTCATACACTTTATACATTTACTACTTATATGAAAATTTATTACTTCATAGACTTTATACAATTAATACTTATATGAAAATTTATTACTTCATAGACTTTATACATTTACTACTTATATGAAAATTTATTACTTCATAGACTTTATACAATTAATACTTATATGAAAATTTATTACTTCATAGACTTTATACATTTAAAACTTATATGAAAATTTATTACTTCATATATACTTTATACAATTAATACTTATATGAAAATTTATTACTTCATAGACTTTATACATTTAATACTTATATGAAAATTTATTACTTCATAGACTTTATATTTTTTATACTTATATAAAAATTTATTACTTCATAGACTTTATACATTTAATACTTATATGAAAATTTATTACTTCATACACTTTATACATTTACTACTAATATGAAAATTTATTACTTCATACACTTTATACAATTAATACTTATATGAAAATTTATTACTTCATAGACTTTATACATTTACTACTTATATGAAAATTTATTACTTCATAGACTTTATACAATTAATACTTATATGAAAATTTATTACTTCATAGACTTTATACAATTAATACTTATATGAAAATTTATTACTTCATAGACTTTATACATTTAATACTTATATGAAAATTTATTACTTCATAGACTTTATACATTTAATACTTATATGAAAATTTATTACTTCATAGACTTTATACAATTAATACTTATATGAAAATTTATTACTTCATAGACTTTATACATTTAGTACTTATATGAAAATTTATTACTTCATAGACTTTATACATTTAATACTTATATGAAAATTTATTACTTCATAGACTTTATATTTTGCTTCATAGACTTTATACATTTAATACTTATATGAAAATTTATTACTTCATAGACTTTATACAATTAATACTTATATGAAAATTTATTACTTCATATATACTTTATACAATTAATACTTATATGAAAATTTATTACTTCATAGACTTTATACATTTAATACTTATATGAAAATTTATTACTTCATAGACTTTATACAATTAATACTTATATGAAAATTTATTACTTCATACACTTTATACATTTACTACTTATATGAAAATGTATTACTTCATAGACTTTATACAATTAATACTTATATGAAAATTTATTACTTCATAGACTTTATACATTTAATACTTATATGAAAATTTATTACTTCATAGACTTTATACATTTACTACTTATATGAAAATTTATTACTTCATAGACTTTATACAATTAATACTTATATGAAAATTTATTACTTCATAGACTTTATACATTTAGTACTTATATGAAAATTTATTACTTCATAGACTTTATACAATTAATACTTATATGAAAATTTATTACTTCATAGACTTTATACAATTAATACTTATATGAAAATTTATTACTTCATAGACTTTATACAATTAATACTTATATGAAAATTTATTACTTCATAGACTTTATACAATTAATACTTATATGAAAATTTATTACTTCATAGACTTTATACATTTAATACTTATATGAAAATTTATTACTTCATAGACTTTATATTTTTTATACTTATATAAAAATTTATTACTTCATAGACTTTATATTTTGCTTCATAGACTTTATACATTTAATACTTATATGAAAATTTATTACTTCATAGACTTTATACAATTAATACTTATATGAAAATTTATTACTTCATAGACTTTATACATTTAATACTTATATGAAAATTTATTACTTCATAGACTTTATATTTTTTATACTTATATAAAAATTTATTACTTCATAGACTTTATAATTTGCTTCATAGACTTTATACATTTAATACTTATATGAAAATTTATTACTTCATAGACTTTATACATTTAATACTTATATGAAAATTTATTACTTCATAGACTTTATACAATTAATACTTATATGAAAATTTATTACTTCATACACTTTATACATTTACTACTTATATGAAAATGTATTACTTCATAGACTTTATACAATTAATACTTATATGAAAATTTATTACTTCATAGACTTTATACATTTACTACTTATATGAAAATTTATTACTTCATAGACTTTATACAATTAATACTTATATGAAAATTTATTACTTCATAGACTTTATACATTTAATACTTATATGAAAATTTATTACTTCATATATACTTTATACAATTAATACTTATATGAAAATTTATTACTTCATAGACTTTATACATTTAATATTTATATGAAAATTTATTACTTCATAGACTTTATATTTTTTATACTTATATAAAAATTTATTACTTCATAGACTTAATACATTTAATACTTATATGAAAATTTATTACTTCATACACTTTATACATTTACTACTAATATGAAAATTTATTACTTCATACACTTTATACAATTAATACTTATATGAAAATTTATTACTTCATAGACTTTATACATTTACTACTTATATGAGAATGTATTACTTCATAGACTTTATACAATTAATACTTATATGAAAATTTATTACTTCATAGACTTTATACAACTAATACTTATATGAAAATTTATTACTTCATAGACTTTATACATTTAATACTTATATGAAAATTTATTACTTCATAGACTTTATACATTTAATACTTATATGAAAATTTATTACTTCATAGACTTTATACAATTAATGCTTATATGAAAATTTATTACTTCATAGACTTTATACATTTAGTACTTATATGAAAATTTATTACTTCATAGACTTTATACATTTAATACTTATATGAAAATTTATTACTTCATAGACTTTATATTTTTTATACTTATATAAAAATTTATTACTTCATAGACTTTATATTTTTTATACTTATATAAAAATTTATTACTTCATAGACTTTATATTTTGCTTCATAGACTTTATACATTTAATACTTATATGAAAATTTATTACTTCATAGACTTTATACAATTAATACTTATATGAAAATTTATTACTTCATAGACTTTATACAATTAATACTTATATGAAAATTTATTACTTCATAGACTTTATACAATTAATACTTATATGAAAATTTATTACTTCATAGACTTTATACATTTACTACTTATATGAAAATGTATTACTTCATAGACTTTATACAATTAATACTTATATGAAAATTTATTACTTCATAGACTTTATACATTTAATACTTATATGAAAATTTATTACTTCATAGACTTTATACATTTAATACTTATATGAAAATTTATTACTTCATAGACTTTATACAATTAATACTTATATGAAAATTTATTACTTCATAGACTTTATACATTTAGTACTTATATGAAAATTTATTACTTCATAGACTTTATACAATTAATACTTATATGAAAATTTATTACTTCATAGACTTTATACAATTAATATTTATATGAAAATTTATTACTTCATAGACTTTATACAATTAATACTTATATGAAAATTTATTACTTCATAGACTTTATACAATTAATACTTATATGAAAATTTATTACTTCATAGACTTTATACATTTAATACTTATATGAAA
The DNA here is from genome assembly GCF_042242935.1 of Bactrocera oleae. Taxonomy (NCBI): domain Eukaryota; kingdom Metazoa; phylum Arthropoda; class Insecta; order Diptera; family Tephritidae; genus Bactrocera; species Bactrocera oleae. The sequence continues at coordinate 2,932,508 of NW_027212752.1, read as the reverse complement.
ATTTATTACTTCATAGACTTTATATTTTTTATACTTATATAAAAATTTATTACTTCATAGACTTTATATTTTGCTTCATAGACTTTATACATTTAATACTTATATGAAAATTTATTACTTCATAGACTTTATACATTTAATACTTATATGAAAATTTATTACTTCATAGACTTTATACAATTAATACTTATATGAAAATTTATTACTTCATAGACTTTATACAATTAATACTTATATGAAAATTTATTACTTCATACACTTTATACATTTACTACTTATATGAAAATTTATTACTTCATAGACTTTATACAATTAATACTTATATGAAAATTTATTACTTCATAGACTTTATACATTTACAACTTATATGAAAACTTATTACTTCATAGACTTTATACAATTAATACTTATATGAAAATTTATTACTTCATAGACTTTATACATTTAGTACTTATATGAAAATTTATTACTTCATAGACTTTATACAATTAATACTTATATGAAAATTTATTACTTCATAGACTTTATACAATTAATACTTATATGAAAATTTATTACTTCATAGACTTTATACATTTACTACTTATATGAAAATTTATTACTTCATAGACCTTATACATTTAATACTTATATGAAAATTTATTACTTCATAGACTTTATACAATTAATACTTATATGAAAATTTATTACTTCATAGAATTTATACATTTAGTACTTATATGAAAATTTATTACTTCATAAACTTTATACAATTAATACTTATATGAAAATTTATTACTTCATAGACTTTATACAATTAATACTTATATGAAAATTTATTACTTCATAGACTTTATACATTTAATACTTATATGAAAATTTATTACTTCATAGACTTTATACAATTAATACTTATATGAAAATTTATTACTTCATAGAATTTATACATTTACTACTTATATGAAAATTTATTACTTCATAGACTTTATACATTTAATACTTATATGAAAATTTATTACTTCATAGACTTTATACAATTAATACTTATATGAAAATTTATTACTTCATAGACTTTATACATTTAATACTTATATGAAAATTTATTACTTCATATATACTTTATACAATTAATACTTATATGAAAATTTATTACTTCATAGACTTTATACATTTAATACTTATATGAAAATTTATTACTTCATAGACTTTATACATTTAGTACTTATATGAAAATTTATTACTTCATAGACTTTATACAATTAATACTTATATGAAAATTTATTACTTCATAGACTTTATACATTTAGTACTTATATGAAAATTTATTACTTCATAGACTTTATACAATTAATACTTATATGAAAATTTATTACTTCATAGACTTTATATTTTTTATACTTATATAAAAATTTATTACTTCATAGACTTTATACATTTAATACTTATATGAAAATTTATTACTTCATAGACTTTATACATTTACTACTTATATGAAAATTTATTACTTCATAGACTTTATACAATTAATACTTATATGAAAATTTATTACTTCATAGACTTTATACATTTAGTACTTATATGAAAATTTATTACTTCATAGACTTTATACAATTAATACTTATATGAAAATTTATTACTTCATAGACTTTATACAATTAATACTTATATGAAAATTTATTACTTCATAGACTTTATACAATTAATACTTATATGAAAATTTATTACTTCATAGACTTTATACAATTAACACTTATATGAAAATTTATTACTTCATAGACTTTATACATTTAATACTTATATGAAAATTTATTACTTCATAGACTTTATATTTTTTATACTTATATAAAAATTTATTACTTCATAGACTTTATATTTTGCTTCATAGACTTTATACATTTAATACTTATATGAAAATTTATTACTTCATAGACTTTATACAATTAATACTTATATGAAAATTTATTACTTCATAGACTTTATACATTTAATACTTATATGAAAATTTATTACTTCATAGACTTTATATTTTTTATACTTATATAAAAATTTATTACTTCATAGACTTTATATTTTGCTTCATAGACTTTATACATTTAATACTTATATGAAAATTTATTACTTCATAGACTTTATACATTTAATACTTATATGAAAATTTATTACTTCATAGACTTTATACATTTAATACTTATATGAAAATTTATTACTTCATAGACTTTATACAATTAATACTTATATGAAAATTTATTACTTCATACACTTTATACATTTACTACTTATATGAAAATTTATTACTTCATAGACTTTATACAATTAATACTTATATGAAAATTTATTACTTCATAGACTTTATACATTTACTACTTATATGAAAATTTATTACTTCATAGACTTTATACAATTAATACTTATATGAAAATTTATTACTTCATAGACTTTATACATTTAAAACTTATATGAAAATTTATTACTTCATATATACTTTATACAATTAATACTTATATGAAAATTTATTACTTCATAGACTTTATACATTTAATACTTATATGAAAATTTATTACTTCATAGACTTTATATTTTTTATACTTATATAAAAATTTATTACTTCATAGACTTTATACATTTAATACTTATATGAAAATTTATTACTTCATACACTTTATACATTTACTACTAATATGAAAATTTATTACTTCATACACTTTATACAATTAATACTTATATGAAAATTTATTACTTCATAGACTTTATACATTTACTACTTATATGAAAATTTATTACTTCATAGACTTTATACAATTAATACTTATATGAAAATTTATTACTTCATAGACTTTATACAATTAATACTTATATGAAAATTTATTACTTCATAGACTTTATACATTTAATACTTATATGAAAATTTATTACTTCATAGACTTTATACATTTAATACTTATATGAAAATTTATTACTTCATAGACTTTATACAATTAATACTTATATGAAAATTTATTACTTCATAGACTTTATACATTTAGTACTTATATGAAAATTTATTACTTCATAGACTTTATACATTTAATACTTATATGAAAATTTATTACTTCATAGACTTTATATTTTGCTTCATAGACTTTATACATTTAATACTTATATGAAAATTTATTACTTCATAGACTTTATACAATTAATACTTATATGAAAATTTATTACTTCATATATACTTTATACAATTAATACTTATATGAAAATTTATTACTTCATAGACTTTATACATTTAATACTTATATGAAAATTTATTACTTCATAGACTTTATACAATTAATACTTATATGAAAATTTATTACTTCATACACTTTATACATTTACTACTTATATGAAAATGTATTACTTCATAGACTTTATACAATTAATACTTATATGAAAATTTATTACTTCATAGACTTTATACATTTAATACTTATATGAAAATTTATTACTTCATAGACTTTATACATTTACTACTTATATGAAAATTTATTACTTCATAGACTTTATACAATTAATACTTATATGAAAATTTATTACTTCATAGACTTTATACATTTAGTACTTATATGAAAATTTATTACTTCATAGACTTTATACAATTAATACTTATATGAAAATTTATTACTTCATAGACTTTATACAATTAATACTTATATGAAAATTTATTACTTCATAGACTTTATACAATTAATACTTATATGAAAATTTATTACTTCATAGACTTTATACAATTAATACTTATATGAAAATTTATTACTTCATAGACTTTATACATTTAATACTTATATGAAAATTTATTACTTCATAGACTTTATATTTTTTATACTTATATAAAAATTTATTACTTCATAGACTTTATATTTTGCTTCATAGACTTTATACATTTAATACTTATATGAAAATTTATTACTTCATAGACTTTATACAATTAATACTTATATGAAAATTTATTACTTCATAGACTTTATACATTTAATACTTATATGAAAATTTATTACTTCATAGACTTTATATTTTTTATACTTATATAAAAATTTATTACTTCATAGACTTTATAATTTGCTTCATAGACTTTATACATTTAATACTTATATGAAAATTTATTACTTCATAGACTTTATACATTTAATACTTATATGAAAATTTATTACTTCATAGACTTTATACATTTAATACTTATATGAAAATTTATTACTTCATAGACTTTATACAATTAATACTTATATGAAAATTTATTACTTCATACACTTTATACATTTACTACTTATATGAAAATGTATTACTTCATAGACTTTATACAATTAATACTTATATGAAAATTTATTACTTCATAGACTTTATACATTTACTACTTATATGAAAATTTATTACTTCATAGACTTTATACAATTAATACTTATATGAAAATTTATTACTTCATAGACTTTATACATTTAATACTTATATGAAAATTTATTACTTCATATATACTTTATACAATTAATACTTATATGAAAATTTATTACTTCATAGACTTTATACATTTAATATTTATATGAAAATTTATTACTTCATAGACTTTATATTTTTTATACTTATATAAAAATTTATTACTTCATAGACTTTATACATTTAATACTTATATGAAAATTTATTACTTCATAGACTTTATACATTTACTACTTATATGAGAATGTATTACTTCATAGACTTTATACAATTTATACTTATATGAAAATTTATTACTTCATAGACTTTATACAACTAATACTTATATGAAAATTTATTACTTCATAGACTTTATACATTTAATACTTATATGAAAATTTATTACTTCATAGACTTTATACATTTAATACTTATATGAAAATTTATTACTTCATAGACTTTATACAATTAATGCTTATATGAAAATTTATTACTTCATAGACTTTATACATTTAGTACTTATATGAAAATTTATTACTTCATAGACTTTATACATTTAATACTTATATGAAAATTTATTACTTCATAGACTTTATATTTTTTATACTTATATAAAAATTTATTACTTCATAGACTTTATATTTTTTATACTTATATAAAAATTTATTACTTCATAGACTTTATATTTTGCTTCATAGACTTTATACATTTAATACTTATATGAAAATTTATTACTTCATAGACTTTATACAATTAATACTTATATGAAAATTTATTACTTCATAGACTTTATACAATTAATACTTATATGAAAATTTATTACTTCATAGACTTTATACAATTAATACTTATATGAAAATTTATTACTTCATAGACTTTATACATTTACTACTTATATGAAAATGTATTACTTCATAGACTTTATACAATTAATACTTATATGAAAATTTATTACTTCATAGACTTTATACATTTAATACTTATATGAAAATTTATTACTTCATAGACTTTATACATTTAATACTTATATGAAAATTTATTACTTCATAGACTTTATACAATTAATACTTATATGAAAATTTATTACTTCATAGACTTTATACATTTAGTACTTATATGAAAATTTATTACTTCATAGACTTTATACAATTAATACTTATATGAAAATTTATTACTTCATAGACTTTATACAATTAATATTTATATGAAAATTTATTACTTCATAGACTTTATACAATTAATACTTATATGAAAATTTATTACTTCATAGACTTTATACAATTAATACTTATATGAAAATTTATTACTTCATAGACTTTATACATTTAATACTTATATGAAAATTTATTACTTCATAGACTTTATATTTTTTATACTTATATAAAAATTTATTACTTCATAGACTTTATATTTTGCTTCATAGACTTTATACATTTAATACTTATATGAAAATTTATTACTTCATAGACTTTATACAATTAATACTTATATGAAAATTTATTACTTCATAGACTTTATACAATTAATACTTATATGAAAATTTATTACTTCATACACTTTATACATTTACTACTTATATGAAAATTTATTACTTCATAGACTTTATACAATTAATACTTATATGAAAATTTATTACTTCATAGACTTTATACATTTACAACTTATATGAAAATTTATTACTTCATAGACTTTATACAATTAATACTTATATGAAAATTTATTACTTCATAGACTTTATACATTTAGTACTTATATGAAAATTTATTACTTCATAGACTTTATACAATTAATACTTATATGAAAATTTATTACTTCATAGACTTTATACATTTAATACTTATATGAAAATTTATTACTTCATAGACTTTATACATTTAATACTTATATGAAAATTTATTACTTCATAGACCTTATACATTTAATACTTATATGAAAATTTATTACTTCATAGACTTTATACAATTAATACTTATATGAAAATTTATTACTTCATAGAATTTATACATTTAGTACTTATATGAAAATTTATTACTTCATAAACTTTATACAATTAATACTTATATGAAAATTTATTACTTCATAGACTTTATACAATTAATACTTATATGAAAATTTATTACTTCATAGACTTTATACATTTAATACTTATATGAAAATTTATTACTTCATAGACTTTATACAATTAATACTTATATGAAAATTTATTACTTCATAGAATTTATACATTTACTACTTATATGAAAATTTATTACTTCATAGACTTTATACATTTAATACTTATATGAAAATTTATTACTTCATAGACTTTATACAATTAATACTTATATGAAAATTTATTACTTCATAGACTTTATACATTTAATACTTATATGAAAATTTATTACTTCATATATACTTTATACAATTAATACTTATATGAAAATTTATTACTTCATAGACTTTATACATTTAATACTTATATGAAAATTTATTACTTCATAGACTTTATACATTTAGTACTTATATGAAAATTTATTACTTCATAGACTTTATACAATTAATACTTATATGAAAATTTATTACTTCATAGACTTTATACATTTAGTACTTATATGAAAATTTATTACTTCATAGACTTTATACAATTAATACTTATATGAAAATTTATTACTTCATAGACTTTATATTTTTTATACTTATATAAAAATTTATTACTTCATAGACTTTATACATTTAATACTTATATGAAAATTTATTACTTCATAGACTTTATACATTTACTACTTATATGAAAATTTATTACTTCATAGACTTTATACAATTAATACTTATATGAAAATTTATTACTTCATAGACTTTATACATTTAGTACTTATATGAAAATTTATTACTTCATAGACTTTATACAATTAATACTTATATGAAAATTTATTACTTCATAGACTTTATACAATTAATACTTATATGAAAATTTATTACTTCATAGACTTTATACAATTAATACTTATATGAAAATTTATTACTTCATAGACTTTATACAATTAACACTTATATGAAAATTTATTACTTCATAGACTTTATACATTTAATACTTATATGAAAATTTATTACTTCATAGACTTTATATTTTTTATACTTATATAAAAATTTATTACTTCATAGACTTTATATTTTGCTTCATAGACTTTATACATTTAATACTTATATGAAAATTTATTACTTCATAGACTTTATACAATTAATACTTATATGAAAATTTATTACTTCATAGACTTTATACATTTAATACTTATATGAAAATTTATTACTTCATAGACTTTATATTTTTTATACTTATATAAAAATTTATTACTTCATAGACTTTATATTTTGCTTCATAGACTTTATACATTTAATACTTATATGAAAATTTATTACTTCATAGACTTTATACATTTAATACTTATATGAAAATTTATTACTTCATAGACTTTATACATTTAATACTTATATGAAAATTTATTACTTCATAGACTTTATACAATTAATACTTATATGAAAATTTATTACTTCATACACTTTATACATTTACTACTTATATGAAAATTTATTACTTCATAGACTTTATACAATTAATACTTATATGAAAATTTATTACTTCATAGACTTTATACATTTACTACTTATATGAAAATTTATTACTTCATAGACTTTATACAATTAATACTTATATGAAAATTTATTACTTCATAGACTTTATACATTTAAAACTTATATGAAAATTTATTACTTCATATATACTTTATACAATTAATACTTATATGAAAATTTATTACTTCATAGACTTTATACATTTAATACTTATATGAAAATTTATTACTTCATAGACTTTATATTTTTTATACTTATATAAAAATTTATTACTTCATAGACTTTATACATTTAATACTTATATGAAAATTTATTACTTCATACACTTTATACATTTACTACTAATATGAAAATTTATTACTTCATACACTTTATACAATTAATACTTATATGAAAATTTATTACTTCATAGACTTTATACATTTACTACTTATATGAAAATTTATTACTTCATAGACTTTATACAATTAATACTTATATGAAAATTTATTACTTCATAGACTTTATACAATTAATACTTATATGAAAATTTATTACTTCATAGACTTTATACATTTAATACTTATATGAAAATTTATTACTTCATAGACTTTATACATTTAATACTTATATGAAAATTTATTACTTCATAGACTTTATACAATTAATACTTATATGAAAATTTATTACTTCATAGACTTTATACATTTAGTACTTATATGAAAATTTATTACTTCATAGACTTTATACATTTAATACTTATATGAAAATTTATTACTTCATAGACTTTATATTTTGCTTCATAGACTTTATACATTTAATACTTATATGAAAATTTATTACTTCATAGACTTTATACAATTAATACTTATATGAAAATTTATTACTTCATATATACTTTATACAATTAATACTTATATGAAAATTTATTACTTCATAGACTTTATACATTTAATACTTATATGAAAATTTATTACTTCATAGACTTTATACAATTAATACTTATATGAAAATTTATTACTTCATACACTTTATACATTTACTACTTATATGAAAATGTATTACTTCATAGACTTTATACAATTAATACTTATATGAAAATTTATTACTTCATAGACTTTATACATTTAATACTTATATGAAAATTTATTACTTCATAGACTTTATACATTTACTACTTATATGAAAATTTATTACTTCATAGACTTTATACAATTAATACTTATATGAAAATTTATTACTTCATAGACTTTATACATTTAGTACTTATATGAAAATTTATTACTTCATAGACTTTATACAATTAATACTTATATGAAAATTTATTACTTCATAGACTTTATACAATTAATACTTATATGAAAATTTATTACTTCATAGACTTTATACAATTAATACTTATATGAAAATTTATTACTTCATAGACTTTATACAATTAATACTTATATGAAAATTTATTACTTCATAGACTTTATACATTTAATACTTATATGAAAATTTATTACTTCATAGACTTTATATTTTTTATACTTATATAAAAATTTATTACTTCATAGACTTTATATTTTGCTTCATAGACTTTATACATTTAATACTTATATGAAAATTTATTACTTCATAGACTTTATACAATTAATACTTATATGAAAATTTATTACTTCATAGACTTTATACATTTAATACTTATATGAAAATTTATTACTTCATAGACTTTATATTTTTTATACTTATATAAAAATTTATTACTTCATAGACTTTATAATTTGCTTCATAGACTTTATACATTTAATACTTATATGAAAATTTATTACTTCATAGACTTTATACATTTAATACTTATATGAAAATTTATTACTTCATAGACTTTATACATTTAATACTTATATGAAAATTTATTACTTCATAGACTTTATACAATTAATACTTATATGAAAATTTATTACTTCATACACTTTATACATTTACTACTTATATGAAAATGTATTACTTCATAGACTTTATACAATTAATACTTATATGAAAATTTATTACTTCATAGACTTTATACATTTACTACTTATATGAAAATTTATTACTTCATAGACTTTATACAATTAATACTTATATGAAAATTTATTACTTCATAGACTTTATACATTTAATACTTATATGAAAATTTATTACTTCATATATACTTTATACAATTAATACTTATATGAAAATTTATTACTTCATAGACTTTATACATTTAATATTTATATGAAAATTTATTACTTCATAGACTTTATATTTTTTATACTTATATAAAAATTTATTACTTCATAGACTTTATACATTTAATACTTATATGAAAATTTATTACTTCATAGACTTTATACATTTACTACTTATATGAGAATGTATTACTTCATAGACTTTATACAATTTATACTTATATGAAAATTTATTACTTCATAGACTTTATACAACTAATACTTATATGAAAATTTATTACTTCATAGACTTTATACATTTAATACTTATATGAAAATTTATTACTTCATAGACTTTATACATTTAATACTTATATGAAAATTTATTACTTCATAGACTTTATACAATTAATGCTTATATGAAAATTTATTACTTCATAGACTTTATACATTTAGTACTTATATGAAAATTTATTACTTCATAGACTTTATACATTTAATACTTATATGAAAATTTATTACTTCATAGACTTTATATTTTTTATACTTATATAAAAATTTATTACTTCATAGACTTTATATTTTTTATACTTATATAAAAATTTATTACTTCATAGACTTTATATTTTGCTTCATAGACTTTATACATTTAATACTTATATGAAAATTTATTACTTCATAGACTTTATACAATTAATACTTATATGAAAATTTATTACTTCATAGACTTTATACAATTAATACTTATATGAAAATTTATTACTTCATAGACTTTATACAATTAATACTTATATGAAAATTTATTACTTCATAGACTTTATACATTTACTACTTATATGAAAATGTATTACTTCATAGACTTTATACAATTAATACTTATATGAAAATTTATTACTTCATAGACTTTATACATTTAATACTTATATGAAAATTTATTACTTCATAGACTTTATACATTTAATACTTATATGAAAATTTATTACTTCATAGACTTTATACAATTAATACTTATATGAAAATTTATTACTTCATAGACTTTATACATTTAGTACTTATATGAAAATTTATTACTTCATAGACTTTATACAATTAATACTTATATGAAAATTTATTACTTCATAGACTTTATACAATTAATATTTATATGAAAATTTATTACTTCATAGACTTTATACAATTAATACTTATATGAAAATTTATTACTTCATAGACTTTATACAATTAATACTTATATGAAAATTTATTACTTCATAGACTTTATACATTTAATACTTATATGAAAATTTATTACTTCATAGACTTTATATTTTTTATACTTATATAAAAATTTATTACTTCATAGACTTTATATTTTGCTTCATAGACTTTATACATTTAATACTTATATGAAAATTTATTACTTCATAGACTTTATACAATTAATACTTATATGAAAATTTATTACTTCATAGACTTTATACATTTAATACTTATATGAAAATTTATTACTTCATAGACTTTATATTTTTTATACTTATATAAAAATTTATTACTTCATAGACTTTATATTTTGCTTCATAGACTTTATACATTTAATACTTATATGAAAATTTATTACTTCATAGACTTTATACATTTAATACTTATATGAAAATTTATTACTTCATAGACTTTATACATTTAATACTTATATGAAAATTTATTACTTCATAGACTTTATACAATTAATACTTATATGAAAATTTATTACTTCATACACTTTATACATTTACTACTTATATGAAAATTTATTACTTCATAGACTTTATACAATTAATACTTATATGAAAATTTATTACTTCATAGACTTTATACATTTACAACTTATATGAAAATTTATTACTTCATAGACTTTATACAATTAATACTTATATGAAAATTTATTACTTCATAGACTTTATACATTTAGTACTTATATGAAAATTTATTACTTCATAGACTTTATACAATTAATACTTATATGAAAATTTATTACTTCATAGACTTTATACATTTAATACTTATATGAAAATTTATTACTTCATAGACTTTATACATTTAATACTTATATGAAAATTTATTACTTCATAGACCTTATACATTTAATACTTATATGAAAATTTATTACTTCATAGACTTTATACAATTAATACTTATATGAAAATTTATTACTTCATAGAATTTATACATTTAGTACTTATATGAAAATTTATTACTTCATAGACTTTATACAATTAATACTTATATGAAAACTTATTACTTCATAGACTTTATACAATTAATACTTATATGAAAATTTATTACTTCATAGACTTTATACATTTAATACTTATATAAAAATTTATTACTTCATAGACTTTATACAATTAATACTTATATGAAAATTTATTACTTCATAGAATTTATACATTTACTACTTATATGAAAATTTATTACTTCATAGACTTTATACATTTAATACTTATATGAAAATTTATTACTTCATAGACTTTATACAATTAATACTTATATGAAAATTTATTACTTCATAGACTTTATACATTTAATACTTATATGAAAATTTATTACTTCATATATACTTTATACAATTAATACTTATATGAAAATTTATTACTTCATAGACTTTATACATTTAATACTTATTTGAAAATTTATTACTTCATAGACTTTATACATTTAGTACTTATATGAAAATTTATTACTTCATAGACTTTATACAATTAATACTTATATGAAAATTTATTACTTCATAGACTTTATACATTTAGTACTTATATGAAAATTTATTACTTCATAGACTTTATACAATTAATACTTATATGAAAATTTATTACTTCATAGACTTTATATTTTTATACTTATATAAAAATTTATGACTTCATAGACTTTATACATTTAATACTTATATGAAAATTTATTACTTCATAGACTTTATACATTTACTACTTATATGAAAATTTATTACTTCATAGACTTTATACAATTAATACTTATATGAAAATTTATTACTTCATAGACTTTATACATTTAGTACTTATATGAAAATTTATTACTTCATAGACTTTATACAATTAATACTTATATGAAAATTTATTACTTCATAGACTTTATACAATTAATACTTATATGAAAATTTATTACTTCATAGACTTTATACAATTAATACTTATATGAAAATTTATTACTTCATAGACTTTATACAATTAATACTTATATGAAAATTTATTACTTCATAGACTTTATACATTTAATACTTATATGAAAATTTATTACTTCATAGACTTTATATTTTTTATACTTATATAAAAATTTATTACTTCATAGACTTTATATTTTGCTTCATAGACTTTATACATTTAATACTTATATGAAAATTTATTACTTCATAGACTTTATACAATTAATACTTATATGAAAATTTATTACTTCATAGACTTTATACATTTAATACTTATATGAAAATTTATTACTTCATAGACTTTATATTTTTTATACTTATATAAAAATTTATTACTTCATAGACTTTATATTTTGCTTCATAGACTTTATACATTTAATACTTATATGAAAATTTATTACTTCATAGACTTTATACATTTAATACTTATATGAAAATTTATTACTTCATAGACTTTATACATTTAATACTTATATGAAAATTTATTACTTCATAGACTTTATACAATTAATACTTATATGAAAATTTATTACTTCATACACTTTATACATTTACTACTTATATGAAAATTTATTACTTCATAGACTTTATACAATTAATACTTATATGAAAATTTATTACTTCATAGACTTTATACATTTACTACTTATATGAAAATTTATTACTTCATAGACTTTATACAATTAATACTTATATGAAAATTTATTACTTCATAGACTTTATACATTTAAAACTTATATGAAAATTTATTACTTCATATATACTTTATACAATTAATACTTATATGAAAATTTATTACTTCATAGACTTTATACATTTAATACTTATATGAAAATTTATTACTTCATAGACTTTATATTTTTTATACTTATATAAAAATTTATTACTTCATAGACTTTATACATTTAATACTTATATGAAAATTTATTACTTCATACACTTTATACATTTACTACTAATATGAAAATTTATTACTTCATACACTTTATACAATTAATACTTATATGAAAATTTATTACTTCATAGACTTTATACATTTACTACTTATATGAAAATTTATTACTTCATAGACTTTATACAATTAATACTTATATGAAAATTTATTACTTCATAGACTTTATACAATTAATACTTATATGAAAATTTATTACTTCATAGACTTTATACATTTAATACTTATATGAAAATTTATTACTTCATAGACTTTATACATTTAATACTTATATGAAAATTTATTACTTCATAGACTTTATACAATTAATACTTATATGAAAATTTATTACTTCATAGACTTTATACATTTAGTACTTATATGAAAATTTATTACTTCATAGACTTTATACATTTAATACTTATATGAAAATTTATTACTTCATAGACTTTATATTTTGCTTCATAGACTTTATACATTTAATACTTATATGAAAATTTATTACTTCATAGACTTTATACAATTAATACTTATATGAAAATTTATTACTTCATAGACTTTATACAATTAATACTTATATGAAAATTTATTACTTCATAGACTTTATACAATTAATACTTATATGAAAATTTATTACTTCATAGACTTTATACATTTACTACTTATATGAAAATTTATTACTTCATAGACTTTATACAATTAATACTTATATGAAAATTTATTACTTCATAGACTTTATACATTTAATACTTATATGAAAATTTATTACTTCATAGACTTTATACATTTAATACTTATATGAAAATTTATTACTTCATAGACCTTATACATTTAATACTTATATGAAAATTTATTACTTCATAGACTTTACACAATTAATACTTATATGAAAATTTATTACTTCATAGAATTTATACAATTAATACTTATATGAAAATTTATTACTTCATAGACTTTATACAATTAATACTTATATGAAAATTTATTACTTCATAGACTTTATACATTTAATACTTATGTGAAAATTTATTACTTCATAGACTTTATATTTTTTATACTTATATAAAAATTTATTACTTCATAGACTTTATATTTTGCTTCATAGACTTTATACATTTACTACTTATATGAAAATTTATTACTTCATAGACTTTATACATTTAATACTTATATGAAAATTTATTACTTCATAGACTTTATACATTTAATACTTATATGAAAATTTATTACTTCATAGACCTTATACATTTACTACTTATATGAAAATTTATTACTTCATAGACTTTATACAATTAATACTTATATGAAAATTTATTACTTCATAGACTTTATACATTTAGTACTTATATGAAAATTTATTACTTCATAGACTTTATACAATTAATACTTATATGAAAATTTATTACTTCATAGACTTTATACATTTAATACTTATATGAAAATTTATTACTTCATAGACTTTATACAATTAATACTTATATGAAAATTTATTACTTCATAGACTTTATACATTTAATACTTATATGAAAATTTATTACTTCATATATACTTTATACAATTAATACTTATATGAAAATTTATTACTTCATAGACTTTATACATTTAATACTTATATGAAAATTTATTACTTCATAGACTTTATATTTTTTATACTTATATAAAAATTTATTACTTCATAGACTTTATACATTTAATACTTATATGAAAATTTATTACTTCATACACTTTATACATTTACTACTAATATGAAAATTTATTACTTCATATATACTTTATACAATTAATACTTATATGAAAATTTATTACTTCATAGACTTTATACATTTAATACTTATATGAAAATTTATTACTTCATAGACTTTATATTTTTTATACTTATATAAAAATTTATTACTTCATAGACTTTATACATTTAATACTTATATGAAAATTTATTACTTCATACACTTTATACATTTACTACTAATATGAAAATTTATTACTTCATACACTTTATACAATTAATACTTATATGAAAATTTATTACTTCATAGACTTTATACATTTACTACTTATATGAAAATTTATTACTTCATAGACTTTATACAATTAATACTTATATGAAAATTTATTACTTCATAGACTTTATACAATTAATACTTATATGAAAATTTATTACTTCATAGACTTTATACATTTAATACTTATATGAAAATTTATTACTTCATAGACTTTATACAATTAATACTTATATGAAAATTTATTACTTCATAGACTTTATACATTTAATACTTATATGAAAATTTATTACTTCATAGACTTTATACATTTAATACTTATATGAAAATTTATTACTTCATAGACTTTATACATTTAATACTTATATGAAAATTTATTACTTCATAGACTTTATATTTTTTATACTTATATAAAAATTTATTACTTCATAGACTTTATATTTTTTATACTTATATAAAAATTTATTACTTCATAGACTTTATACATTTAATACTTATATGAAAATTTATTACTTCATAGACTTTATACAATTAATACTTATATGAAAATTTATTACTTCATAGACTTTATACAATTAATACTTATATGAAAATTTATTACTTCATAGACTTTATACAATTAATACTTATATGAAAATTTATTACTTCATAGACTTTATACATTTACTACTTATATGAAAATTTATTACTTCATAGACTTTATACAATTAATACTTATATGAAAATTTATTACTTCATAGACTTTATACATTTAATACTTATATGAAAATTTATTACTTCATAGACTTCATAGACTTTATACATTTAATACTTATATGAAAATTTATTACTTCATAGACCTTATACATTTAATACTTATATGAAAATTTATTACTTCATAGACTTTATACAATTAATACTTATATGAAAATTTATTACTTCATAGAATTTATACAATTATTACTTATATGAAAATTTATTACTTCATAGACTTTATACAATTAATACTTATATGAAAATTTATTACTTCATAGACTTTATACATTTAATACTTATATGAAAATTTATTACTTCATAGACTTTATATTTTTTATACTTATATAAAAATTTATTACTTCATAGACTTTATATTTTGCTTCATAGACTTTATACATTTACTACTTATATGAAAATTTATTACTTCATAGACTTTATACATTTAATACTTATATGAAAATTTATTACTTCATAGACTTTATACATTTAATACTTATATGAAAATTTATTACTTCATAGACCTTATACATTTACTACTTATATGAAAATTTATTACTTCATAGACTTTATACAATTAATACTTATATGAAAATTTATTACTTCATAGACTTTATACATTTACTACTTATATGAAAATTTATTACTTCATAGACTTTATACAATTAATACTTATATGAAAATTTATTACTTCATAGACTTTATACATTTAATACTTATATGAAAATTTATTACTTCATAGACTTTATACATTTAATACTTATATGAAAATTTATTACTTCATAGACCTTACACATTTAATACTTATATGAAAATTTATTACTTCATAGACTTTATACAATTAATACTTATATGAAAATTTATTACTTCATAGAATTTATACATTTAGTACTTTTATGAAAATTTATTACTTCATAGACTTTATACAATTAATACTTATATGAAAATTTATTACTTCATAGACTTTACACAATTAATACTTATATCAAAATTTATTACTTCATAGACTTTATACATTTAATACTTATATGAAAATTTATTACTTCATAGACTTTATACAATTAATACTTATATGAAAATTTATTACTTCATAGACTTTATACATTTAATACTAATATGAAAATTTATTACTTCATAGACTTTATACATTTAATACTTATATGAAAATTTATTAATTCATAGACTTTATACAATTAATACTTATATGAAAATTTATTACTTCATAGACTTTATACATTTAATACTTATATGAAAATTTATTACTTCATAGACTTTATACATTTAATACTTATATGAAAATTTATTACTTCATAGACTTTATACATTTAATACTTATATGAAAATTTATTACTTCATAGACTTTATACAATTAATACTTATATGAAAATTTATTACTTCATAGACTTTATACATTTAATACTTATATGAAAATTTATTACTTCATAGACTTTATATTTTTTATACTTATATAAAAATTTATTACTTCATAGACTTTATATTTTGCTTCATAGACTTTATACATTTACTACTTATATGAAAATTTATTACTTCATAGACTTTATACATTTAATACTTATATGAAAATTTATTAATTCATAGACTTTATACATTTAATACTTATATGAAAATTTATTACTTCATAGACCTTATACATTTAATACTTATATGAAAATTTATTACTTCATAGACTTTATACAATTAATACTTATATGAAAATTTATTACTTCATAGAATTTATACAATTAATACTTATATGAAAATTTATTACTTCATAGACTTTATACAATTAATACTTATATGAAAATTTATTACTTCATAGACTTTATACATTTAATACTTATATGAAAATTTATTACTTCATAGACTTTATACATTTAATACTAATATGAAAATTTATTACTTCATAGACTTTATACATTTAATACTTATATGAAAATTTATTACTTCATAGACTTTATACATTTAATACTTATATGAAAATTTATTACTTCATAGACTTTATACAATTAATACTTATATGAAAATTTATTACTTCATAGACTTTATACATTTAATACTAATATGAAAATTTATTACTTCATAGACTTTATACAATTAATACTTATATGAAAATTTATTACTTCATAGACTTTATACATTTAATACTAATATGAAAATTTATTACTTCATAGACTTTATACATTTAATACTTATATGAAAATTTATTACTTCATAGACTTTATACATATAATACTTATATGAAAATTTATTACTTCATAGACTTTATACAATTAATACTTATATGAAAATTTATTACTTCATAGACTTTATACATTTAATACTAATATGAAAATTTATTACTTCATAGACTTTATACAATTAATACTTATATGAAAATTTATTACTTCATAGACTTTATACATTTAATACTAATATGAAAATTTATTACTTCATAGACTTTATACATTTAATACTTATATGAAAATTTATTACTTCATAGACTTTATACATTTAATACTCATATGAAAATTTATTACTTCATAGACTTTATACAATTAATACTTATATGAAAATTTATTACTTCATAGACTTTATACATTTAATACTAATATGAAAATTTATTACTTCATAGACTTTATACAATTAATACTTATATGAAAATTTATTACTTCATAGACTTTATACATTTAATACTAATATGAAAATTTATTACTTCATAGACTTTATACAATTAATACTTATATGAAAATTTATTACTTCATAGACTTTATACATTTAATACTAATATGAAAATTTATTAATTCATAGACTTTATACATTTAATACTTATATGAAAATTTATTACTTCATAGACCTTATACATTTAATACTTATATGAAAATTTATTACTTCATAGACTTTATACAATTAATACTTATATGAAAATTTATTACTTCATAGAATTTATACAATTAATACTTATATGAAAATTTATTACTTCATAGACTTTATACAATTAATACTTATATGAAAATTTATTACTTCATAGACTTTATACATTTAATACTTATATGAAAATTTATTACTTCATAGACTTTATACATTTAATACTAATATGAAAATTTATTACTTCATAGACTTTATACATTTAATACTTATATGAAAATTTATTACTTCATAGACTTTATACATTTAATACTTATATGAAAATTTATTACTTCATAGACTTTATACAATTAATACTTATATCAAAATTTATTACTTCATAGACTTTATACATTTAATACTTATATGAAAATTTATTACTTCATAGACTTTATACAATTAATACTTATATGAAAATTTATTACTTCATAGACTTTATACATTTAATACTAATATGAAAATTTATTACTTCATAGACTTTATACATTTAATACTTATATGAAAATTTATTAATTCATAGACTTTATACAATTAATACTTATATGAAAATTTATTACTTCATAGACTTTATACATTTAATACTTATATGAAAATTTATTAATTCATAGACTTTATACATTTAATACTTATATGAAAATTTATTACTTCATAGACCTTATACATTTAATACTTATATGAAAATTTATTACTTCATAGACTTTATACAATTAATACTTATATGAAAATTTATTACTTCATAGAATTTATACAATTAATACTTATATGAAAATTTATTACTTCATAGACTTTATACAATTAATACTTATATGAAAATTTATTACTTCATAGACTTTATACATTTAATACTTATATGAAAATTTATTACTTCATAGACTTTATATTTTTTATACTTATATAAAAATTTATTACTTCATAGACTTTATATTTTGCTTCATAGACTTTATACATTTACTACTTATATGAAAATTTATTACTTCATAGACTTTATACATTTAATACTTATATGAAAATTTATTACTTCATAGACTTTATACATTTAATACTTATATGAAAATTTATTACTTCATAGACCTTATACATTTAATACTTATATGAAAATTTATTACTTCATAGACTTTATACAATTAATACTTATATCAAAATTTATTACTTCATAGACTTTATACATTTAATACTTATATGAAAATTTATTACTTCATAGACTTTATACAATTAATACTTATATGAAAATTTATTACTTCATAGACTTTATACATTTAATACTAATATGAAAATTTATTACTTCATAGACTTTATACATTTAATACTTATATGAAAATTTATTAATTCATAGACTTTATACAATTAATACTTATATGAAAATTTATTACTTCATAGACTTTATACATTTAATACTTATATGAAAATTTATTAATTCATAGACTTTATACATTTAATACTTATATGAAAATTTATTACTTCATAGACCTTATACATTTAATACTTATATGAAAATTTATTACTTCATAGACTTTATACAATTAATACTTATATGAAAATTTATTACTTCATAGAATTTATACATTTAATACTAATATGAAAATTTATTACTTCATAGACTTTATACATTTAATACTTATATGAAAATTTATTAATTCATAGACTTTATACAATTAATACTTATATGAAAATTTATTACTTCATAGACTTTATACATTTAATACTTATATGAAAATTTATTACTTCATAGACTTTATACATTTAATACTTATATGAAAATTTATTACTTCATAGACTTTATACATTTAATACTTATATGAAAATTTATTACTTCATAGACTTTATACAATTAATACTTATATGAAAATTTATTACTTCATAGACTTTATACATTTAATACTTATATGAAAATTTATTACTTCATAGACTTTATATTTTTTATACTTATATAAAAATTTATTACTTCATAGACTTTATATTTTGCTTCATAGACTTTATACATTTACTACTTATATGAAAATTTATTACTTCATAGACTTTATACATTTAATACTTATATGAAAATTTATTAATTCATAGACTTTATACATTTAATACTTATATGAAAATTTATTACTTCATAGACCTTATACATTTAATACTTATATGAAAATTTATTACTTCATAGACTTTATACAATTAATACTTATATGAAAATTTATTACTTCATAGAATTTATACAATTAATACTTATATGAAAATTTATTACTTCATAGACTTTATACAATTAATACTTATATGAAAATTTATTACTTCATAGACTTTATACATTTAATACTTATATGAAAATTTATTACTTCATAGACTTTATACATTTAATACTAATATGAAAATTTATTACTTCATAGACTTTATACATTTAATACTTATATGAAAATTTATTACTTCATAGACTTTATACATTTAATACTTATATGAAAATTTATTACTTCATAGACTTTATACAATTAATACTTATATGAAAATTTATTACTTCATAGACTTTATACATTTAATACTAATATGAAAATTTATTACTTCATAGACTTTATACAATTAATACTTATATGAAAATTTATTACTTCATAGACTTTATACATTTAATACTAATATGAAAATTTATTACTTCATAGACTTTATACATTTAATACTTATATGAAAATTTATTACTTCATAGACTTTATACATATAATACTTATATGAAAATTTATTACTTCATAGACTTTATACAATTAATACTTATATGAAAATTTATTACTTCATAGACTTTATACATTTAATACTAATATGAAAATTTATTACTTCATAGACTTTATACAATTAATACTTATATGAAAATTTATTACTTCATAGACTTTATACATTTAATACTAATATGAAAATTTATTACTTCATAGACTTTATACATTTAATACTTATATGAAAATTTATTACTTCATAGACTTTATACATTTAATACTCATATGAAAATTTATTACTTCATAGACTTTATACAATTAATACTTATATGAAAATTTATTACTTCATAGACTTTATACATTTAATACTAATATGAAAATTTATTACTTCATAGACTTTATACAATTAATACTTATATGAAAATTTATTACTTCATAGACTTTATACATTTAATACTAATATGAAAATTTATTACTTCATAGACTTTATACAATTAATACTTATATGAAAATTTATTACTTCATAGACTTTATACATTTAATACTAATATGAAAATTTATTAATTCATAGACTTTATACATTTAATACTTATATGAAAATTTATTACTTCATAGACCTTATACATTTAATACTTATATGAAAATTTATTACTTCATAGACTTTATACAATTAATACTTATATGAAAATTTATTACTTCATAGAATTTATACAATTAATACTTATATGAAAATTTATTACTTCATAGACTTTATACAATTAATACTTATATGAAAATTTATTACTTCATAGACTTTATACATTTAATACTTATATGAAAATTTATTACTTCATAGACTTTATACATTTAATACTAATATGAAAATTTATTACTTCATAGACTTTATACATTTAATACTTATATGAAAATTTATTACTTCATAGACTTTATACATTTAATACTTATATGAAAATTTATTACTTCATAGACTTTATACAATTAATACTTATATCAAAATTTATTACTTCATAGACTTTATACATTTAATACTTATATGAAAATTTATTACTTCATAGACTTTATACAATTAATACTTATATGAAAATTTATTACTTCATAGACTTTATACATTTAATACTAATATGAAAATTTATTACTTCATAGACTTTATACATTTAATACTTATATGAAAATTTATTAATTCATAGACTTTATACAATTAATACTTATATGAAAATTTATTACTTCATAGACTTTATACATTTAATACTTATATGAAAATTTATTAATTCATAGACTTTATACATTTAATACTTATATGAAAATTTATTACTTCATAGACCTTATACATTTAATACTTATATGAAAATTTATTACTTCATAGACTTTATACAATTAATACTTATATGAAAATTTATTACTTCATAGAATTTATACAATTAATACTTATATGAAAATTTATTACTTCATAGACTTTATACAATTAATACTTATATGAAAATTTATTACTTCATAGACTTTATACATTTAATACTTATATGAAAATTTATTACTTCATAGACTTTATATTTTTTATACTTATATAAAAATTTATTACTTCATAGACTTTATATTTTGCTTCATAGACTTTATACATTTACTACTTATATGAAAATTTATTACTTCATAGACTTTATACATTTAATACTTATATGAAAATTTATTACTTCATAGACTTTATACATTTAATACTTATATGAAAATTTATTACTTCATAGACCTTATACATTTACTACTTATATGAAAATTTATTACTTCATAGACTTTATACAATTAATACTTATATGAAAATTTATTACTTCATAGACTTTATACATTTAGTACTTATATGAAAATTTATTACTTCATAGACTTTATACAATTAATACTTATATGAAAATTTATTACTTCATAGACTTTATACATTTAATACTTATATGAAAATTTATTACTTCATAGACTTTATACAATTAATACTTATATGAAAATTTATTACTTCATAGACTTTATACATTTAATACTTATATGAAAATTTATTACTTCATATATACTTTATACAATTAATACTTATATGAAAATTTATTACTTCATAGACTTTATACATTTAATACTTATATGAAAATTTATTACTTCATAGACTTTATATTTTTTATACTTATATAAAAATTTATTACTTCATAGACTTTATACATTTAATACTTATATGAAAATTTATTACTTCATACACTTTATACATTTACTACTAATATGAAAATTTATTACTTCATATATACTTTATACAATTAATACTTATATGAAAATTTATTACTTCATAGACTTTATACATTTAATACTTATATGAAAATTTATTACTTCATAGACTTTATATTTTTTATACTTATATAAAAATTTATTACTTCATAGACTTTATACATTTAATACTTATATGAAAATTTATTACTTCATACACTTTATACATTTACTACTAATATGAAAATTTATTACTTCATACACTTTATACAATTAATACTTATATGAAAATTTATTACTTCATAGACTTTATACATTTACTACTTATATGAAAATTTATTACTTCATAGACTTTATACAATTAATACTTATATGAAAATTTATTACTTCATAGACTTTATACAATTAATACTTATATGAAAATTTATTACTTCATAGACTTTATACATTTAATACTTATATGAAAATTTATTACTTCATAGACTTTATACAATTAATACTTATATGAAAATTTATTACTTCATAGACTTTATACATTTAATACTTATATGAAAATTTATTACTTCATAGACTTTATACATTTAATACTTATATGAAAATTTATTACTTCATAGACTTTATACATTTAATACTTATATGAAAATTTATTACTTCATAGACTTTATATTTTTTATACTTATATAAAAATTTATTACTTCATAGACTTTATATTTTTTATACTTATATAAAAATTTATTACTTCATAGACTTTATACATTTAATACTTATATGAAAATTTATTACTTCATAGACTTTATACAATTAATACTTATATGAAAATTTATTACTTCATAGACTTTATACATTTACTACTTATATGAAAATTTATTACTTCATAGACTTTATACAATTAATACTTATATGAAAGTTTATTACTTCATAGACTTTATACATTTAATACTTATATGAAAATTTATTACTTCATAGACCTTATACATTTAATACTTATATGAAAATTTATTACTTCATAGACTTTATACAATTAATACTTATATGAAAATTTATTACTTCATAGAATTTATACAATTAATACTTATATGAAAATTTATTACTTCATAGACTTTATACAATTAATACTTATATGAAAATGTATTACTTCATAGACTTTATACATTTAATACTTATATGAAAATTTATTACTTCATAGACTTTATATTTTTTATACTTATATAAAAATTTATTACTTCATAGACTTTATATTTTGCTTCATAGACTTTATACATTTACTACTTATATGAAAATTTATTACTTCATAGACTTTATACATTTAATACTTATATGAAAATTTATTACTTCATAGACTTTATACATTTAATACTTATATGAAAATTTATTACTTCATAGATCTTATACATTTACTACTTATATGAAAATTTATTACTTCATAGACTTTATACAATTAATACTTATATGAAAATTTATTACTTCATAGACTTTATACATTTACTACTTATATGAAAATTTATTACTTCATAGACTTTATACAATTAATACTTATATGAAAATTTATTACTTCATAGACTTTATACATTTAATACTTATATGAAAATTTATTACTTCATAGACTTTATACATTTAATACTTATATGAAAATTTATTACTTCATAGACCTTATACATTTAATACTTATATGAAAATTTATTACTTCATAGACTTTATACAATTAATACTTATATGAAAATTTATTACTTCATAGAATTTATACATTTAGTACTTTTATGAAAATTTATTACTTCATAGACTTTATACAATTAATACTTATATGAAAATTTATTACTTCATAGACTTTATACAATTAATACTTATATCAAAATTTATTACTTCATAGACTTTATACATTTAATACTTATATGAAAATTTATTACTTCATAGACTTTATACAATTAATACTTATATGAAAATTTATTACTTCATAGACTTTATACATTTAATACTTATATGAAAATTTATTACTTCATAGACTTTATACAATTAATACTTATATGAAAATTTATTACTTCATAGACTTTATACATTTAATACTTATATGAAAATTTATTACTTCATAGACTTTATACATTTAATACTTATATGAAAATTTATTACTTCATAGACTTTATACATTTAATACTTATATGAAAATTTATTACTTCATAGACTTTATATTTTTTATACTTATATAAAAATTTATTACTTCATAGACTTTATATTTTTTATACTTATATAAAAATTTATTACTTCATAGACTTTATACATTTAATACTTATATGAAAATTTATTACTTCATAGACTTTATACAATTAATACTTATATGAAAATTTATTACTTCATAGACTTTATACAATTAATACTTATATGAAAATTTATTACTTCATAGACTTTATACAATTAATACTTATATGAAAATTTATTACTTCATAGACTTTATACATTTACTACTTATATGAAAATTTATTACTTCATAGACTTTATACAATTAATACTTATATGAAAATTTATTACTTCATAGACTTTATACATTTAATACTTATATGAAAATTTATTACTTCATAGACTTTATACAATTAATACTTATATGAAAATTTATTACTTCATAGACCTTATACATTTAATACTTATATGAAAATTTATTACTTCATAGACTTTATACAATTAATACTTATATGAAAATTTATTACTTCATAGACTTTATACATTTAATACTTATATGAAAATTTATTACTTCATAGACTTTATACAATTAATACTTATATGAAAATTTATTACTTCATAGACTTTATACATTTAATACTTATATGAAAATTTATTACTTCATAGACTTTATATTTTTTATACTTATATAAAAATTTATTACTTCATAGACTTTATATTTTGCTTCATAGACTTTATACATTTACTACTTATATGAAAATTTATTACTTCATAGACTTTATACATTTAATACTTATATGAAAATTTATTACTTCATAGACTTTATACATTTAATACTTATATGAAAATTTATTACTTCATAGACCTTATACATTTACTACTTATATGAAAATTTATTACTTCATAGACTTTATACAATTAATACTTATATGAAAATTTATTACTTCATAGACTTTATACATTTACTACTTATATGAAAATTTATTACTTCATAGACTTTATACAATTAATACTTATATGAAAATTTATTACTTCATAGACTTTATACATTTAATACTTATATGAAAATTTATTACTTCATAGACTTTATACATTTAATACTTATATGAAAATTTATTACTTCATAGACCTTATACATTTAATACTTATATGAAAATTTATTACTTCATAGACTTTATACAATTAATACTTATATGAAAATTTATTACTTCATAGAATTTATACATTTAGTACTTTTATGAAAATTTATTACTTCATAGACTTTATACAATTAATACTTATATGAAAATTTATTACTTCATAGACTTTATACAATTAATACTTATATCAAAATTTATTACTTCATAGACTTTATACATTTAATACTTATATGAAAATTTATTACTTCATAGACTTTATACAATTAATACTTATATGAAAATTTATTACTTCATAGACTTTATACATTTAATACTAATATGAAAATTTATTACTTCATAGACTTTATACATTTAATACTTATATGAAAATTTATTAATTCATAGACTTTATACAATTAATACTTATATGAAAATTTATTACTTCATAGACTTTATACATTTAATACTTATATGAAAATTTATTACTTCATAGACTTTATACATTTAATACTTATATGAAAATTTATTACTTCATAGACTTTATACATTTAATACTTATATGAAAATTTATTACTTCATAGACTTTATACAATTAATACTTATATGAAAATTTATTACTTCATAGACTTTATACATTTAATACTTATATGAAAATTTATTACTTCATAGACTTTATATTTTTTATACTTATATAAAAATTTATTACTTCATAGACTTTATATTTTGCTTCATAGACTTTATACATTTACTACTTATATGAAAATTTATTACTTCATAGACTTTATACATTTAATACTTATATGAAAATTTATTAATTCATAGACTTTATACATTTAATACTTATATGAAAATTTATTACTTCATAGACCTTATACATTTAATACTTATATGAAAATTTATTACTTCATAGACTTTATACAATTAATACTTATATGAAAATTTATTACTTCATAGAATTTATACAATTAATACTTATATGAAAATTTATTACTTCATAGACTTTATACAATTAATACTTATATGAAAATTTATTACTTCATAGACTTTATACATTTAATACTTATATGAAAATTTATTACTTCATAGACTTTATACATTTAATACTAATATGAAAATTTATTACTTCATAGACTTTATACATTTAATACTTATATGAAAATTTATTACTTCATAGACTTTATACATTTAATACTTATATGAAAATTTATTACTTCATAGACTTTATACAATTAATACTTATATGAAAATTTATTACTTCATAGACTTTATACATTTAATACTAATATGAAAATTTATTACTTCATAGACTTTATACAATTAATATTTATATGAAAATTTATTACTTCATAGACTTTATATATTTAATACTAATATGAAAATTTATTACTTCATAGACTTTATACATTTAATACTTATATGAAAATTTATTAATTCATAGACTTTATACAATTAATACTTATATGAAAATTTATTACTTCATAGACTTTATACATTTAATACTTATATGAAAATTTATTACTTCATAGACTTTATACATTTAATACTATTATGAAAATTTATTACTTCATAGACTTTATACATTTAATATTAATATGAAAATTTATTACTTCATAGACTTTATACAATTAATACTTATATGAAAATTTATTACTTCATAGACTTTATACATTTAATACTAATATGAAAATTTATTAATTCATTGACTTTATACATTTAATACTTATATGAAAATTTATTACTTCATAGACCTTATACATTTAATACTTATACGAAAATTTATTACTTCATAGACTTTATACAATTAATACTTATATGAAAATTTATTACTTCATAGAATTTATACAATTAATACTTATATGAAAATTTATTACTTCATAGACTTTATACAATTAATACTTATATGAAAATTTATTACTTCATAGACTTTATACATTTAATACTTATATGAAAATTTATTACTTCATAGACTTTATACATTTAATACTAATATGAAAATTTATTACTTCATAGACTTTATACATTTAATACTTATATGAAAATTTATTACTTCATAGACTTTATACATTTAATACTTATATGAAAATTTATTACTTCATAGACTTTATACAATTAATACTTATATCAAAATTTATTACTTCATAGACTTTATACATTTAATACTTATATGAAAATTTATTACTTCATAGACTTTATACAATTAATACTTATATGAAAATTTATTACTTCATAGACTTTATACATTTAATACTAATATGAAAATTTATTACTTCATAGACTTTATACATTTAATACTTATATGAAAATTTATTAATTCATAGACTTTATACAATTAATACTTATATGAAAATTTATTACTTCATAGACTTTATACATTTAATACTAATATGAAAATTTATTACTTCATAGACTTTATACATTTAATACTTATATGAAAATTTATTAATTCATAGACTTTATACATTTAATACTTATATGAAAATTTATTACTTCATAGACCTTATACATTTAATACTTATATGAAAATTTATTACTTCATAGACTTTATACAATTAATACTTATATGAAAATTTATTACTTCATAGAATTTATACAATTAATACTTATATGAAAATTTATTACTTCATAGACTTTATACAATTAATACTTATATGAAAATTTATTACTTCATAGACTTTATACATTTAATACTTATATGAAAATTTATTACTTCATAGACTTTATATTTTTTATACTTATATAAAAATTTATTACTTCATAGACTTTATATTTTGCTTCATAGACTTTATACATTTACTACTTATATGAAAATGTATTACTTCATAGACTTGATACATTTAATACTTATATGAAAATTTATTACTTCATAGACTTTATACATTTAATACTTATATGAAAATTTATTACTTCATAGACCTTATACATTTACTACTTATATGAAAATTTATTACTTCATAGACTTTATACAATTAATACTTATATGAAAATTTATTACTTCATAGACTTTATACATTTAGTACTTATATGAAAATTTATTACTTCATAGACTTTATACAATTAATACTTATATGAAAATTTATTACTTCATAGACTTTATACATTTAATACTTATATGAAAATTTATTACTTCATAGACTTTATACAATTAATACTTATATGAAAATTTATTACTTCATAGACTTTATACATTTAATACTTATATGAAAATTTATTACTTCATATATACTTTATACAATTAATACTTATATGAAAATTTATTACTTCATAGACTTTATACATTTAATACTTATATGAAAATTTATTACTTCATAGACTTTATATTTTTTATACTTATATAAAAATTTATTACTTCATAGACTTTATACATTTAATACTTATATGAAAATTTATTACTTCATACACTTTATACATTTACTACTAATATGAAAATTTATTACTTCATATATACTTTATACAATTAATACTTATATGAAAATTTATTACTTCATAGACTTTATACATTTAATACTTATATGAAAATTTATTACTTCATAGACTTTATATTTTTTATACTTATATAAAAATTTATTACTTCATAGACTTTATACATTTAATACTTATATGAAAATTTATTACTTCATACACTTTATACATTTACTACTAATATGAAAATTTATTACTTCATACACTTTATACAATTAATACTTATATGAAAATTTATTACTTCATAGACTTTATACATTTACTACTTATATGAAAATTTATTACTTCATAGACTTTATACAATTAATACTTATATGAAAATTTATTACTTCATAGACTTTATACAATTAATACTTATATGAAAATTTATTACTTCATAGACTTTATACATTTAATACTTATATGAAAATTTATTACTTCATAGACTTTATACAATTAATACTTATATGAAAATTTATTACTTCATAGACTTTATACATTTAATACTTATATGAAAATTTATTACTTCATAGACTTTATACATTTAATACTTATATGAAAATTTATTACTTCATAGACTTTATACATTTAATACTTATATGAAAATTTATTACTTCATAGACTTTATATTTTTTATACTTATATAAAAATTTATTACTTCATAGACTTTATATTTTTTATACTTATATAAAAATTTATTACTTCATAGACTTTATACATTTAATACTTATATGAAAATTTATTACTTCATAGACTTTATACAATTAATACTTATATGAAAATTTATTACTTCATAGACTTTATACAATTAATACTTATATGAAAATTTATTACTTCATAGACTTTATACAATTAATACTTATATGAAAATTTATTACTTCATAGACTTTATACATTTACTACTTATATGAAAATTTATTACTTCATAGACTTTATACAATTAATACTTATATGAAAGTTTATTACTTCATAGACTTTATACATTTAATACTTATATGAAAATTTATTACTTCATAGACTTCATAGACTTTATACATTTAATACTTATATGAAAATTTATTACTTCATAGACCTTATACATTTAATACTTATATGAAAATTTATTACTTCATAGACTTTATACAATTAATACTTATATGAAAATTTATTACTTCATAGAATTTATACAATTAATACTTATATGAAAATTTATTACTTCATAGACTTTATACAATTAATACTTATATGAAAATTTATTACTTCATAGACTTTATACATTTAATACTTATATGAAAATTTATTACTTCATAGACTTTATATTTTTTATACTTATATAAAAATTTATTACTTCATAGACTTTATATTTTGCTTCATAGACTTTATACATTTACTACTTATATGAAAATTTATTACTTCATAGACTTTATACATTTAATACTTATATGAAAATTTATTACTTCATAGACTTTATACATTTAATACTTATATGAAAATTTATTACTTCATAGACCTTATACATTTACTACTTATATGAAAATTTATTACTTCATAGACTTTATACAATTAATACTTATATGAAAATTTATTACTTCATAGACTTTATACATTTACTACTTATATGAAAATTTATTACTTCATAGACTTTATACAATTAATACTTATATGAAAATTTATTACTTCATAGACTTTATACATTTAATACTTATATGAAAATTTATTACTTCATAGACTTTATACATTTAATACTTATATGAAAATTTATTACTTCATAGACCTTATACATTTAATACTTATATGAAAATTTATTACTTCATAGACTTTATACAATTAATACTTATATGAAAATTTATTACTTCATAGAATTTATACATTTAGTACTTTTATGAAAATTTATTACTTCATAGACTTTATACAATTAATACTTATATGAAAATTTATTACTTCATAGACTTTATACAATTAATACTTATATCAAAATTTATTACTTCATAGACTTTATACATTTAATACTTATATGAAAATTTATTACTTCATAGACTTTATACAATTAATACTTATATGAAAATTTATTACTTCATAGACTTTATACATTTAATACTTATATGAAAATTTATTACTTCATAGACTTTATACATTTAATACTTATATGAAAATTTATTAATTCATAGACTTTATACAATTAATACTTATATGAAAATTTATTACTTCATAGACTTTATACATTTAATACTTATATGAAAATTTATTACTTCATAGACTTTATACATTTAATACTTATATGAAAATTTATTACTTCATAGACTTTATACATTTAATACTTATATGAAAATTTATTACTTCATAGACTTTATACAATTAATACTTATATGAAAATTTATTACTTCATACACTTTATACATTTACTACTTATATGAAAATTTATTACTTCATAGACTTTATACAATTAATACTTATATGAAAATTTATTACTTCATAGACTTTATACATTTACTACTTATATGAAAATTTATTACTTCATAGACTTTATACAATTAATACTTATATGAAAATTTATTACTTCATAGACTTTATACAATTAATACTTATATGAAAATTTATTACTTCATAGACTTTATACATTTAATACTTATATGAAAATTTATTACTTCATAGACTTTATACAATTAATACTTATATGAAAATTTATTACTTCATAGACTTTATACATTTAATACTTATATGAAAATTTATTACTTCATAGACTTTATACATTTAATACTTATATGAAAATTTATTACTTCATAGACTTTATACAATTAATACTTATATGAAAATTTATTACTTCATAGACTTTATACATTTAATACTTATATGAAAATTTATTACTTCATAGACTTTATACATTTAATACTTATATGAAAATTTATTACTTCATAGACTTTATACAATTACTACTAATATGAAAATTTATTACTTCATACACTTTATACAATTAATACTTATATGAAAATTTATTACTTCATAGACTTTATACATTTACTACTTATATGAAAATTTATTACTTCATAGACTTTATACAATTAATACTTATATGAAAATTTATTACTTCATAGACTTTATACAATTAATACTTATATGAAAATTTATTACTTCATAGACTTTATACATTTAATACTTATATGAAAATTTATTACTTCATAGACTTTATACAATTAATACTTATATGAAAATTTATTACTTCATAGACTTTATACAATTAATACTTATATGAAAATTTATTACTTCATAGACTTTATACAATTAATACTTATATGAAAATTTATTACTTCATAGACTTTATACAATTAATACTTATATGAAAATTTATTACTTCATAGACTTTATACATTTAATACTTATATGAAAATTTATTACTTCATAGACTTTATACAATTAATACTTATATGAAAATTTATTACTTCATACACTTTATACATTTACTACTTATATGAAAATTTATTACTTCATAGACTTTATACAATTAATACTTATATGAAAATTTATTACTTCATAGACTTTATACATTTACTACTTATATGAAAATTTATTACTTCATAGACTTTATACAATTAATACTTATATGAAAATTTATTACTTCATAGACTTTATACAATTAATACTTATATGAAAATTTATTACTTCATAGACTTTATACATTTAATACTTATATGAAAATTTATTACTTCATAGACTTTATACAATTAATACTTATATGAAAATTTATTACTTCATAGACTTTATATTTTTTATACTTATATAAAAATTTATTACTTCATAGACTTTATACATTTAATACTTATATGAAAATTTATTACTTCATAGACTTTATACATTTAATACTTATATGAAAATTTATTACTTCATAGACTTTATACATTTAATACTTATATAAAAATTTATTACTTCATAGACTTTATACATTTAATACTTATATGAAAATTTATTACTTCATACACTTTATACATTTACTACTAATATGAAAATTTATTACTTCATACACTTTATACAATTAATACTTATATGAAAATTTATTACTTCATAGACTTTATACATTTACTACTTATATGAAAATTTATTACTTCATAGACTTTATACAATTAATACTTATATGAAAATTTATTACTTCATAGACTTTATACATTTAATACTTATATGAAAATTTATTACTTCATAGACTTTATACAATTAATACTTATATGAAAATTTATTACTTCATAGACTTTATACATTTAATACTTATATGAAAATTTATTACTTCATAGACTTTATACATTTAATACTTATATGAAAATTTATTACTTCATAGACTTTATACAATTAATACTTATATGAAAATTTATTACTTCATAGACTTTATACATTTAATACTTATATGAAAATTTATTACTTCATAGACTTTATACATTTAATACTTATATGAAAATTTATTACTTCATAGACTTTATACAATTAATACTTATATGAAAATTTATTACTTCATAGACTTTATACATTTAGTACTTATATGAAAATTTATTACTTCATAGACTTTATACATTTAATACTTATATGAAAATTTATTACTTCATAGACTTTATATTTTGCTTCATAGACTTTATACATTTAATACTTATATGAAAATTTATTACTTCATAGACTTTATACAATTAATACTTATATGAAAATTTATTACTTCATATATACTTTATACAATTAATACTTATATGAAAATTTATTACTTCATAGACTTTATACATTTAATACTTATATGAAAATTTATTACTTCATAGACTTTATACAATTAATACTTATATGAAAATTTATTACTTCATACACTTTATACATTTACTACTTATATGAAAATGTATTACTTCATAGACTTTATACAATTAATACTTATATGAAAATTTATTACTTCATAGACTTTATACATTTAATACTTATATGAAAATTTATTACTTCATAGACTTTATACATTTACTACTTATATGAAAATTTATTACTTCATAGACTTTATACAATTAATACTTATATGAAAATTTATTACTTCATAGACTTTATACATTTAGTACTTATATGAAAATTTATTACTTCATAGACTTTATACAATTAATACTTATATGAAAATTTATTACTTCATAGACTTTATACAATTAATACTTATATGAAAATTTATTACTTCATAGACTTTATACAATTAATACTTATATGAAAATTTATTACTTCATAGACTTTATACAATTAATACTTATATGAAAATTTATTACTTCATAGACTTTATACATTTAATACTTATATGAAAATTTATTACTTCATAGACTTTATATTTTTTATACTTATATAAAAATTTATTACTTCATAGACTTTATATTTTGCTTCATAGACTTTATACATTTAATACTTATATGAAAATTTATTACTTCATAGACTTTATACAATTAATACTTATATGAAAATTTATTACTTCATAGACTTTATACATTTAATACTTATATGAAAATTTATTACTTCATAGACTTTATATTTTTTATACTTATATAAAAATTTATTACTTCATAGACTTTATATTTTGCTTCATAGACTTTATACATTTAATACTTATATGAAAATTTATTACTTCATAGACTTTATACATTTAATACTTATATGAAAATTTATTACTTCATAGACTTTATACATTTAATACTTATATGAAAATTTATTACTTCATAGACTTTATACATTTAATACTTATATGAAAATTTATTACTTCATACACTTTATACATTTACTACTTATATGAAAATGTATTACTTCATAGACTTTATACAATTAATACTTATATGAAAATTTATTACTTCATAGACTTTATACATTTAGTACTTATATGAAAATTTATTACTTCATAGACTTTATACATTTAATACTTATATGAAAATTTATTACTTCATAGACTTTATATTTTGCTTCATAGACTTTATACATTTAATACTTATATGAAAATTTATTACTTCATAGACTTTATACATTTAATACTTATATGAAAATTTATTACTTCATAGACTTTATACATTTAATACTTATATGAAAATTTATTACTTCATAGACTTTATACATTTAATACTTATATGAAAATTTATTACTTCATAGACTTTATACAATTAATACTTATATGAAAATTTATTACTTCATAGACTTTATACATTTAATACTTATATGAAAATTTATTACTTCATAGACTTTATATTTTTTATACTTATATAAAAATTTATTACTTCATAGACTTTATATTTTGCTTCATAGACTTTATACATTTAATACTTATATGAAAATTTATTACTTCATAGACTTTATACATTTAATACTTATATGAAAATTTATTACTTCATAGACTTTATACAATTAATACTTATATGAAAATTTATTACTTCATAGACTTTATACATTTAATACTTATATGAAAATTTATTACTTCATAGACTTTATACATTTAATACTTATATGAAAATTTATTACTTCATAGACTTTATACAATTAATACTTATATGAAAATTTATTACTTCATAGACTTTATACATTTAGTACTTATATGAAAATTTATTACTTCATAGACTTTATACATTTAATACTTATATGAAAATTTATTACTTCATAGACTTTATATTTTGCTTCATAGACTTTATACATTTAATACTTATATGAAAATTTATTACTTCATAGACTTTATACAATTAATACTTATATGAAAATTTATTACTTCATATATACTTTATACAATTAATACTTATATGAAAATTTATTACTTCATAGACTTTATACATTTAATACTTATATGAAAATTTATTACTTCATAGACTTTATACAATTAATACTTATATGAAAATTTATTACTTCATACACTTTATACATTTACTACTTATATGAAAATGTATTACTTCATAGACTTTATACAATTAATACTTATATGAAAATTTATTACTTCATAGACTTTATACATTTAATACTTATATGAAAATTTATTACTTCATAGACTTTATACATTTACTACTTATATGAAAATTTATTACTTCATAGACTTTATACAATTAATACTTATATGAAAATTTATTACTTCATAGACTTTATACATTTAGTACTTATATGAAAATTTATTACTTCATAGACTTTATACAATTAATACTTATATGAAAATTTATTACTTCATAGACTTTATACAATTAATACTTATATGAAAATTTATTACTTCATAGACTTTATACAATTAATACTTATATGAAAATTTATTACTTCATAGACTTTATACAATTAATACTTATATGAAAATTTATTACTTCATAGACTTTATACATTTAATACTTATATGAAAATTTATTACTTCATAGACTTTATATTTTTTATACTTATATAAAAATTTATTACTTCATAGACTTTATATTTTGCTTCATAGACTTTATACATTTAATACTTATATGAAAATTTATTACTTCATAGACTTTATACAATTAATACTTATATGAAAATTTATTACTTCATAGACTTTATACATTTAATACTTATATGAAAATTTATTACTTCATAGACTTTATATTTTTTATACTTATATAAAAATTTATTACTTCATAGACTTTATATTTTGCTTCATAGACTTTATACATTTAATACTTATATGAAAATTTATTACTTCATAGACTTTATACATTTAATACTTATATGAAAATTTATTACTTCATAGACTTTATACATTTAATACTTATATGAAAATTTATTACTTCATAGACTTTATACATTTAATACTTATATGAAAATTTATTACTTCATACACTTTATACATTTACTACTTATATGAAAATGTATTACTTCATAGACTTTATACAATTAATACTTATATGAAAATTTATTACTTCATAGACTTTATACATTTACTACTTATATGAAAATTTATTACTTCATAGACTTTATACAATTAATACTTATATGAAAATTTATTACTTCATAGACTTTATACATTTAATACTTATATGAAAATTTATTACTTCATATATACTTTATACAATTAATACTTATATGAAAATTTATTACTTCATAGACTTTATACATTTAATACTTATATGAAAATTTATTACTTCATAGACTTTATATTTTTTATACTTATATAAAAATTTATTACTTCATAGACTTTATACATTTAATACTTATATGAAAATTTATTACTTCATACACTTTATACATTTACTACTAATATGAAAATTTATTACTTCATACACTTTATACAATTAATACTTATATGAAAATTTATTACTTCATAGACTTTATACATTTACTACTTATATGAAAATTTATTACTTCATAGACTTTATACAATTAATACTTATATGAAAATTTATTACTTCATAGACTTTATACAATTAATACTTATATGAAAATTTATTACTTCATAGACTTTATACATTTAATACTTATATGAAAATTTATTACTTCATAGACTTTATACATTTAATACTTATATGAAAGTTTATTACTTCATAGACTTTATACAATTAATACTTATATGAAAATTTATTACTTCATAGACTTTATACATTTAGTACTTATATGAAAATTTATTACTTCATAGACTTTATACATTTAATACTTATATGAAAATTTATTACTTCATAGACTTTATATTTTTTATACTTATATAAAAATTTATTACTTCATAGACTTTATATTTTTTATTCTTATATAAAAATTTATTACTTCATAGACTTTATATTTTGCTTCATAGACTTTATACATTTAATACTTATATGAAAATTTATTACTTCATAGACTTTATACAATTAATACTTATATGAAAATTTATTACTTCATAGACTTTATACAATTAATACTTATATGAAAATTTATTACTTCATAGACTTTATACAATTAATACTTATATGAAAATTTATTACTTCATAGACTTTATACATTTACTACTTATATGAAAATTTATTACTTCATAGACTTTATACAATTAATACTTATATGAAAATTTATTACTTCATAGACTTTATACATTTAATACTTATATGAAAATTTATTACTTCATAGACTTTATACATTTAATACTTATATGAAAATTTATTACTTCATAGACTTTATACAATTAATACTTATATGAAAATTTATTACTTCATAGACTTTATACATTTAGTACTTATATGAAAATTTATTACTTCATAGACTTTATACAATTAATACTTATATGAAAATTTATTACTTCAAAGACTTTATACAATTAATATTTATATGAAAATTTATTACTTCATAGACTTTATACAATTAATACTTATATGAAAATTTATTACTTCATAGACTTTATACAATTAATACTTATATGAAAATTTATTACTTCATAGACTTTATACATTTAATACTTATATGAAAATTTATTACTTCATAGACTTTATATTTTTTATACTTATGTAAAAATTTATTACTTCATAGACTTTATATTTTGCTTCATAGACTTTATACATTTAATACCTATATGAAAATTTATTACTTCATAGACTTTATACAATTAATACTTATATGAAAATTTATTACTTCATAGACTTTATACATTTAATACTTATATGAAAATTTATTACTTCATAGACTTTATATTTTTTATACTTATATAAAAATTTATTACTTCATAGACTTTATATTTTGCTTCATAAACTTTATACATTTAATACTTATATGAAAATTTATTACTTCATAGACTTTATACATTTAATACTTATATGAAAATTTATTACTTCATAGACTTTATACATTTAATACTTATATGAAAATTTATTACTTCATAGACTTTATACAATTAATACTTATATGAAAATTTATTACTTCATACACTTTATACATTTACTACTTATATGAAAATTTATTACTTCATAGACTTTATACAATTAATACTTATATGAAAATTTATTACTTCATAGACTTTATACATTTACAACTTATATGAAAATTTATTACTTCATAGACTTTATACAATTAATACTTATATGAAAATTTATTACTTCATAGACTTTATACATTTAGTACTTATATGAAAATTTATTACTTCATAGACTTTATACAATTAATACTTATATGAAAATTTATTACTTCATAGACTTTATACATTTAATACTTATATGAAAATTTATTACTTCATAGACTTTATACATTTAATACTTATATGAAAATTTATTACTTCATAGACCTTATACATTTAATACTTATATGAAAATTTATTACTTCATAGACTTTATACAATTAATACTTATATGAAAATTTATTACTTCATAGAATTTATACATTTAGTACTTATATGAAAATTTATTACTTCATAGACTTTATACAATTAATACTTATATGAAAATTTATTACTTCATAGACTTTATACAATTAATGCTTATATGAAAATTTATTACTTCATAGACTTTATACATTTAATACTTATATGAAAATTTATTACTTCATAGACTTTATACAATTATTACTTATATAAAAATTTATTACTTCATAGAATTTATACATTTACTACTTATATGAAAATTTATTACTTCATAGACTTTATACATTTAATACTTATATGAAAATTTATTACTTCATAGACTTTATACAATTAATACTTATATGAAAATTTATTACTTCATAGACTTTATACATTTAATACTTATATGAAAATTTATTACTTCATATATACTTTATACAATTAATACTTATATGAAAATTTATTACTTCATAGACTTTATACATTTAATACTTATATGAAAATTTATTACTTCATAGACTTTATACATTTAGTACTTATATGAAAATTTATTACTTCATAGACTTTATACAATTAATACTTATATGAAAATTTATTACTTCATAGACTTTATACATTTAGTACTTATATGAAAATTTATTACTTCATAGACTTTATACAATTAATACTTATATGAAAATTTATTACTTCATAGACTTTATATTTTTTATACTTATATAAAAATTTATTACTTCATAGACTTTATACATTTAATACTTATATGAAAATTTATTACTTCATAGACTTTATACATTTACTACTTATATGAAAATTTATTACTTCATAGACTTTATACAATTAATACTTATATGAAAATTTATTACTTCATAGACTTTATACATTTAGTACTTATATGAAAATTTATTACTTCATAGACTTTATACAATTAATACTTATATGAAAATTTATTACTTCATAGAC
This sequence comes from Bactrocera oleae, assembly GCF_042242935.1. NCBI lineage: Eukaryota > Metazoa > Arthropoda > Insecta > Diptera > Tephritidae > Bactrocera > Bactrocera oleae. Next base: position 2,889,816 of record NW_027212752.1, on the reverse strand, counting down.
TTTATACAATTAATACTTATATGAAAATTTATTACTTCATAGACTTTATACAATTAATACTATATGAAAATTTATTACTTCATAGACTTTATATTTTTTATACTTATATAAAAATTTATTACTTCATAGACTTTATACATTTAATACTTATATGAAAATTTATTACTTCATACACTTTATACATTTACTACTAATATGAAAATTTATTACTTCATACACTTTATACAATTAATACTTATATGAAAATTTATTACTTCATAGACTTTATACATTTAATACTTATATGAAAATTTATTACTTCATACACTTTATACATTTACTACTTATATGAAAATGTATTACTTCATAGACTTTATACAATTAATACTTATATGAAAATTTATTACTTCATAGACTTTATACAATTAATACTTATATGAAAATTTATTACTTCATAGACTTTATATTTTTTATACTTATATAAAAATTTATTACTTCATAGACTTTATACATTTAATACTTATATGAAAATTTATTACTTCATAGACTTTATACATTTAATACTTATATGAAAATTTATTACTTCATAGACTTTATACATTTAATACTTATATAAAAATTTATTACTTCATAGACTTTATACATTTAATACTTATATGAAAATTTATTACTTCATACACTTTATACATTTACTACTAATATGAAAATTTATTACTTCATACACTTTATACAATTAATACTTATATGAAAATTTATTACTTCATAGACTTTATACATTTACTACTTATATGAAAATTTATTACTTCATAGACTTTATACAATTAATACTTATATGAAAATTTATTACTTCATAGACTTTATACAATTAATACTTATATGAAAATTTATTACTTCATAGACTTTATACATTTAATACTTATATGAAAATTTATTACTTCATAGACTTTATACAATTAATACTTATATGAAAATTTATTACTTCATAGACTTTATACATTTAATACTTATATGAAAATTTATTACTTCATAGACTTTATACATTTAATACTTATATGAAAATTTATTACTTCATAGACTTTATACAATTAATACTTATATGAAAATTTATTACTTCATAGACTTTATACATTTAATACTTATATGAAAATTTATTACTTCATAGACTTTATACATTTAATACTTATATGAAAATTTATTACTTCATAGACTTTATACAATTAATACTTATATGAAAATTTATTACTTCATAGACTTTATACATTTAGTACTTATATGAAAATTTATTACTTCATAGACTTTATACATTTAATACTTATATGAAAATTTATTACTTCATAGACTTTATATTTTGCTTCATAGACTTTATACATTTAATACTTATATGAAAATTTATTACTTCATAGACTTTATACAATTAATACTTATATGAAAATTTATTACTTCATATATACTTTATACAATTAATACTTATATGAAAATTTATTACTTCATAGACTTTATACATTTAATACTTATATGAAAATTTATTACTTCATAGACTTTATACAATTAATACTTATATGAAAATTTATTACTTCATACACTTTATACATTTACTACTTATATGAAAATGTATTACTTCATAGACTTTATACAATTAATACTTATATGAAAATTTATTACTTCATAGACTTTATACATTTAATACTTATATGAAAATTTATTACTTCATAGACTTTATACATTTACTACTTATATGAAAATTTATTACTTCATAGACTTTATACAATTAATACTTATATGAAAATTTATTACTTCATAGACTTTATACATTTAGTACTTATATGAAAATTTATTACTTCATAGACTTTATACAATTAATACTTATATGAAAATTTATTACTTCATAGACTTTATACAATTAATACTTATATGAAAATTTATTACTTCATAGACTTTATACAATTAATACTTATATGAAAATTTATTACTTCATAGACTTTATACAATTAATACTTATATGAAAATTTATTACTTCATAGACTTTATACATTTAATACTTATATGAAAATTTATTACTTCATAGACTTTATATTTTTTATACTTATATAAAAATTTATTACTTCATAGACTTTATATTTTGCTTCATAGACTTTATACATTTAATACTTATATGAAAATTTATTACTTCATAGACTTTATACAATTAATACTTATATGAAAATTTATTACTTCATAGACTTTATACATTTAATACTTATATGAAAATTTATTACTTCATAGACTTTATATTTTTTATACTTATATAAAAATTTATTACTTCATAGACTTTATATTTTGCTTCATAGACTTTATACATTTAATACTTATATGAAAATTTATTACTTCATAGACTTTATACATTTAATACTTATATGAAAATTTATTACTTCATAGACTTTATACATTTAATACTTATATGAAAATTTATTACTTCATAGACTTTATACATTTAATACTTATATGAAAATTTATTACTTCATACACTTTATACATTTACTACTTATATGAAAATGTATTACTTCATAGACTTTATACAATTAATACTTATATGAAAATTTATTACTTCATAGACTTTATACATTTAGTACTTATATGAAAATTTATTACTTCATAGACTTTATACATTTAATACTTATATGAAAATTTATTACTTCATAGACTTTATATTTTGCTTCATAGACTTTATACATTTAATACTTATATGAAAATTTATTACTTCATAGACTTTATACATTTAATACTTATATGAAAATTTATTACTTCATAGACTTTATACATTTAATACTTATATGAAAATTTATTACTTCATAGACTTTATACATTTAATACTTATATGAAAATTTATTACTTCATAGACTTTATACAATTAATACTTATATGAAAATTTATTACTTCATAGACTTTATACATTTAATACTTATATGAAAATTTATTACTTCATAGACTTTATATTTTTTATACTTATATAAAAATTTATTACTTCATAGACTTTATATTTTGCTTCATAGACTTTATACATTTAATACTTATATGAAAATTTATTACTTCATAGACTTTATACATTTAATACTTATATGAAAATTTATTACTTCATAGACTTTATACAATTAATACTTATATGAAAATTTATTACTTCATAGACTTTATACATTTAATACTTATATGAAAATTTATTACTTCATAGACTTTATACATTTAATACTTATATGAAAATTTATTACTTCATAGACTTTATACAATTAATACTTATATGAAAATTTATTACTTCATAGACTTTATACATTTAGTACTTATATGAAAATTTATTACTTCATAGACTTTATACATTTAATACTTATATGAAAATTTATTACTTCATAGACTTTATATTTTGCTTCATAGACTTTATACATTTAATACTTATATGAAAATTTATTACTTCATAGACTTTATACAATTAATACTTATATGAAAATTTATTACTTCATATATACTTTATACAATTAATACTTATATGAAAATTTATTACTTCATAGACTTTATACATTTAATACTTATATGAAAATTTATTACTTCATAGACTTTATACAATTAATACTTATATGAAAATTTATTACTTCATACACTTTATACATTTACTACTTATATGAAAATGTATTACTTCATAGACTTTATACAATTAATACTTATATGAAAATTTATTACTTCATAGACTTTATACATTTAATACTTATATGAAAATTTATTACTTCATAGACTTTATACATTTACTACTTATATGAAAATTTATTACTTCATAGACTTTATACAATTAATACTTATATGAAAATTTATTACTTCATAGACTTTATACATTTAGTACTTATATGAAAATTTATTACTTCATAGACTTTATACAATTAATACTTATATGAAAATTTATTACTTCATAGACTTTATACAATTAATACTTATATGAAAATTTATTACTTCATAGACTTTATACAATTAATACTTATATGAAAATTTATTACTTCATAGACTTTATACAATTAATACTTATATGAAAATTTATTACTTCATAGACTTTATACATTTAATACTTATATGAAAATTTATTACTTCATAGACTTTATATTTTTTATACTTATATAAAAATTTATTACTTCATAGACTTTATATTTTTTATACTTATATAAAAATTTATTACTTCATAGACTTTATATTTTGCTTCATAGACTTTATACATTTAATACTTATATGAAAATTTATTACTTCATAGACTTTATACATTTAATACTTATATGAAAATTTATTACTTCATAGACTTTATACATTTAATACTTATATGAAAATTTATTACTTCATAGACTTTATACATTTAATACTTATATGAAAATTTATTACTTCATACACTTTATACATTTACTACTTATATGAAAATGTATTACTTCATAGACTTTATACAATTAATACTTATATGAAAATTTATTACTTCATAGACTTTATACATTTACTACTTATATGAAAATTTATTACTTCATAGACTTTATACAATTAATACTTATATGAAAATTTATTACTTCATAGACTTTATACATTTAATACTTATATGAAAATTTATTACTTCATATATACTTTATACAATTAATACTTATATGAAAATTTATTACTTCATAGACTTTATACATTTAATACTTATATGAAAATTTATTACTTCATAGACTTTATATTTTTTATACTTATATAAAAATTTATTACTTCATAGACTTTATACATTTAATACTTATATGAAAATTTATTACTTCATACACTTTATACATTTACTACTAATATGAAAATTTATTACTTCATACACTTTATACAATTAATACTTATATGAAAATTTATTACTTCATAGACTTTATACATTTACTACTTATATGAAAATTTATTACTTCATAGACTTTATACAATTAATACTTATATGAAAATTTATTACTTCATAGACTTTATACAATTAATACTTATATGAAAATTTATTACTTCATAGACTTTATACATTTAATACTTATATGAAAATTTATTACTTCATAGACTTTATACATTTAATACTTATATGAAAGTTTATTACTTCATAGACTTTATACAATTAATACTTATATGAAAATTTATTACTTCATAGACTTTATACATTTAGTACTTATATGAAAATTTATTACTTCATAGACTTTATACATTTAATACTTATATGAAAATTTATTACTTCATAGACTTTATATTTTTTATACTTATATAAAAATTTATTACTTCATAGACTTTATATTTTTTATTCTTATATAAAAATTTATTACTTCATAGACTTTATATTTTGCTTCATAGACTTTATACATTTAATACTTATATGAAAATTTATTACTTCATAGACTTTATACAATTAATACTTATATGAAAATTTATTACTTCATAGACTTTATACAATTAATACTTATATGAAAATTTATTACTTCATAGACTTTATACAATTAATACTTATATGAAAATTTATTACTTCATAGACTTTATACATTTACTACTTATATGAAAATTTATTACTTCATAGACTTTATACAATTAATACTTATATGAAAATTTATTACTTCATAGACTTTATACATTTAATACTTATATGAAAATTTATTACTTCATAGACTTTATACATTTAATACTTATATGAAAATTTATTACTTCATAGACTTTATACAATTAATACTTATATGAAAATTTATTACTTCATAGACTTTATACATTTAGTACTTATATGAAAATTTATTACTTCATAGACTTTATACAATTAATACTTATATGAAAATTTATTACTTCAAAGACTTTATACAATTAATATTTATATGAAAATTTATTACTTCATAGACTTTATACAATTAATACTTATATGAAAATTTATTACTTCATAGACTTTATACAATTAATACTTATATGAAAATTTATTACTTCATAGACTTTATACATTTAATACTTATATGAAAATTTATTACTTCATAGACTTTATATTTTTTATACTTATATAAAAATTTATTACTTCATAGACTTTATATTTTGCTTCATAGACTTTATACATTTAATACCTATATGAAAATTTATTACTTCATAGACTTTATACAATTAATACTTATATGAAAATTTATTACTTCATAGACTTTATACATTTAATACTTATATGAAAATTTATTACTTCATAGACTTTATATTTTTTATACTTATATAAAAATTTATTACTTCATAGACTTTATATTTTGCTTCATAAACTTTATACATTTAATACTTATATGAAAATTTATTACTTCATAGACTTTATACATTTAATACTTATATGAAAATTTATTACTTCATAGACTTTATACATTTAATACTTATATGAAAATTTATTACTTCATAGACTTTATACAATTAATACTTATATGAAAATTTATTACTTCATACACTTTATACATTTACTACTTATATGAAAATTTATTACTTCATAGACTTTATACAATTAATACTTATATGAAAATTTATTACTTCATAGACTTTATACATTTACAACTTATATGAAAATTTATTACTTCATAGACTTTATACAATTAATACTTATATGAAAATTTATTACTTCATAGACTTTATACATTTAGTACTTATATGAAAATTTATTACTTCATAGACTTTATACAATTAATACTTATATGAAAATTTATTACTTCATAGACTTTATACATTTAATACTTATATGAAAATTTATTACTTCATAGACTTTATACATTTAATACTTATATGAAAATTTATTACTTCATAGACCTTATACATTTAATACTTATATGAAAATTTATTACTTCATAGACTTTATACAATTAATACTTATATGAAAATTTATTACTTCATAGAATTTATACATTTAGTACTTATATGAAAATTTATTACTTCATAGACTTTATACAATTAATACTTATATGAAAATTTATTACTTCATAGACTTTATACAATTAATACTTATATGAAAATTTATTACTTCATAGACTTTATACATTTAATACTTATATGAAAATTTATTACTTCATAGACTTTATACAATTAATACTTATATAAAAATTTATTACTTCATAGAATTTATACATTTACTACTTATATGAAAATTTATTACTTCATAGACTTTATACATTTAATACTTATATGAAAATTTATTACTTCATAGACTTTATACAATTAATACTTATATGAAAATTTATTACTTCATAGACTTTATACATTTAATACTTATATGAAAATTTATTACTTCATATATACTTTATACAATTAATACTTATATGAAAATTTATTACTTCATAGACTTTATACATTTAATACTTATATGAAAATTTATTACTTCATAGACTTTATACATTTAGTACTTATATGAAAATTTATTACTTCATAGACTTTATACAATTAATACTTATATGAAAATTTATTACTTCATAGACTTTATACATTTAGTACTTATATGAAAATTTATTACTTCATAGACTTTATACAATTAATACTTATATGAAAATTTATTACTTCATAGACTTTATATTTTTTATACTTATATAAAAATTTATTACTTCATAGACTTTATACATTTAATACTTATATGAAAATTTATTACTTCATAGACTTTATACATTTACTACTTATATGAAAATTTATTACTTCATAGACTTTATACAATTAATACTTATATGAAAATTTATTACTTCATAGACTTTATACATTTAGTACTTATATGAAAATTTATTACTTCATAGACTTTATACAATTAATACTTATATGAAAATTTATTACTTCATAGACTTTATACAATTAATACTTATATGAAAATTTATTACTTCATAGACTTTATACAATTAATACTATATGAAAATTTATTACTTCATAGACTTTATATTTTTTATACTTATATAAAAATTTATTACTTCATAGACTTTATACATTTAATACTTATATGAAAATTTATTACTTCATACACTTTATACATTTACTACTAATATGAAAATTTATTACTTCATACACTTTATACAATTAATACTTATATGAAAATTTATTACTTCATAGACTTTATACATTTACTACTTATATGAAAATTTATTACTTCATAGACTTTATACAATTAATACTTATATGAAAATTTATTACTTCATAGACTTTATACAATTAATACTTATATGAAAATTTATTACTTCATAGACTTTATACATTTAATACTTATATGAAAATTTATTACTTCATAGACTTTATACATTTAATACTTATATGAAAATTTATTACTTCATAGACTTTATACAATTAATACTTATATGAAAATTTATTACTTCATAGACTTTATACATTTAGTACTTATATGAAAATTTATTACTTCATAGACTTTATACATTTAATACTTATATGAAAATTTATTACTTCATAGACTTTATATTTTGCTTCATAGACTTTATACATTTAATACTTATATGAAAATTTATTACTTCATAGACTTTATACAATTAATACTTATATGAAAATTTATTACTTCATAGACTTTATACAATTAATACTTATATGAAAATTTATTACTTCATAGACTTTATACAATTAATACTTATATGAAAATTTATTACTTCATAGACTTTATACATTTACTACTTATATGAAAATTTATTACTTCATAGACTTTATACAATTAATACTTATATGAAAATTTATTACTTCATAGACTTTATACAATTAATACTTATATGAAAATTTATTACTTCATAGACTTTATATTTTTTATACTTATATAAAAATTTATTACTTCATAGACTTTATACATTTACTACTAATATGAAAATTTATTACTTCATACACTTTATACAATTAATACTTATATGAAAATTTATTACTTCATAGACTTTATACATTTACTACTTATATGAAAATTTATTACTTCATAGACTTTATACATTTAATACTTATATGAAAATTTATTACTTCATAGACTTTATACAATTAATACTTATATGAAAATTTATTACTTCATAGACTTTATATTTTTTATACTTATATAAAAATTTATTACTTCATAGACTTTATATTTTGCTTCATAGACTTTATACATTTACTACTTATATGAAAATTTATTACTTCATAGACTTTATACATTTAATACTTATATGAAAATTTATTACTTCATAGACCTTATACATTTAATACTTATATGAAAATTTATTACTTCATAGACTTTATACAATTAATACTTATATGAAAATTTATTACTTCATAGACTTTATACAATTAATACTTATATGAAAATTTATTACTTCATAGACTTTATACATTTAATACTTATATGAAAATTTATTACTTCATAGACTTTATATTTTTTATACTTATATAAAAATTTATTACTTCATAGACTTTATATTTTGCTTCATAGACTTTATACATTTACTACTTATATGAAAATTTATTACTTCATAGACTTTATACATTTAATACTTATATGAAAATTTATTACTTCATAGACTTTATACATTTAATACTTATATGAAAATTTATTACTTCATAGACCTTATACATTTACTACTTATATGAAAATTTATTACTTCATAGACTTTATACAATTAATACTTATATGAAAATTTATTACTTCATAGACTTTATACATTTAGTACTTATATGAAAATTTATTACTTCATAGACTTTATACAATTAATACTTATATGAAAATTTATTACTTCATAGACTTTATACATTTAATACTTATATGAAAATTTATTACTTCATAGACTTTATACAATTAATACTTATATGAAAATTTATTACTTCATAGACTTTATACATTTAATACTTATATGAAAATTTATTACTTCATATATACTTTATACAATTAATACTTATATGAAAATTTATTACTTCATAGACTTTATACATTTAATACTTATATGAAAATTTATTACTTCATAGACTTTATATTTTTTATACTTATATAAAAATTTATTACTTCATAGACTTTATACATTTAATACTTATATGAAAATTTATTACTTCATACACTTTATACATTTACTACTAATATGAAAATTTATTACTTCATATATACTTTATACAATTAATACTTATATGAAAATTTATTACTTCATAGACTTTATACATTTAATACTTATATGAAAATTTATTACTTCATAGACTTTATATTTTTTATACTTATATAAAAATTTATTACTTCATAGACTTTATACATTTAATACTTATATGAAAATTTATTACTTCATACACTTTATACATTTACTACTAATATGAAAATTTATTACTTCATACACTTTATACAATTAATACTTATATGAAAATTTATTACTTCATAGACTTTATACATTTACTACTTATATGAAAATTTATTACTTCATAGACTTTATACAATTAATACTTATATGAAAATTTATTACTTCATAGACCTTATACATTTAATACTTATATGAAAATTTATTACTTCATAGACTTTATACAATTAATACTTATATGAAAATTTATTACTTCATAGACTTTATATTTTTTATACTTATATAAAAATTTATTACTTCATAGACTTTATACATTTACTACTAATATGAAAATTTATTACTTCATACACTTTATACAATTAATACTTATATGAAAATTTATTACTTCATAGACTTTATACATTTACTACTTATATGAAAATTTATTACTTCATAGACTTTATACATTTAATACTTATATGAAAATTTATTACTTCATAGACTTTATACAATTAATACTTATATGAAAATTTATTACTTCATAGACTTTATACATTTAATACTTATATGAAAATTTATTACTTCATAGACTTTATATTTTTTATACTTATATAAAAATTTATTACTTCATAGACTTTATATTTTGCTTCATAAACTTTATACATTTAATACTTATATGAAAATTTATTACTTCATAGACTTTATACATTTAATACTTATATGAAAATTTATTACTTCATAGACTTTATACATTTAATACTTATATGAAAATTTATTACTTCATAGACTTTATACAATTAATACTTATATGAAAATTTATTACTTCATACACTTTATACATTTACTACTTATATGAAAATTTATTACTTCATAGACTTTATACAATTAATACTTATATGAAAATTTATTACTTCATAGACTTTATACATTTACAACTTATATGAAAATTTATTACTTCATAGACTTTATACAATTAATACTTATATGAAAATTTATTACTTCATAGACTTTATACATTTAGTACTTATATGAAAATTTATTACTTCATAGACTTTATACAATTAATACTTATATGAAAATTTATTACTTCATAGACTTTATACATTTAATACTTATATGAAAATTTATTACTTCATAGACTTTATACATTTAATACTTATATGAAAATTTATTACTTCATAGACCTTATACATTTAATACTTATATGAAAATTTATTACTTCATAGACTTTATACAATTAATACTTATATGAAAATTTATTACTTCATAGAATTTATACATTTAGTACTTATATGAAAATTTATTACTTCATAGACTTTATACAATTAATACTTATATGAAAATTTATTACTTCATAGACTTTATACAATTAATACTTATATGAAAATTTATTACTTCATAGACTTTATACATTTAATACTTATATGAAAATTTATTACTTCATAGACTTTATACAATTAATACTTATATAAAAATTTATTACTTCATAGAATTTATACATTTACTACTTATATGAAAATTTATTACTTCATAGACTTTATACATTTAATACTTATATGAAAATTTATTACTTCATAGACTTTATACAATTAATACTTATATGAAAATTTATTACTTCATAGACTTTATACATTTAATACTTATATGAAAATTTATTACTTCATATATACTTTATACAATTAATACTTATATGAAAATTTATTACTTCATAGACTTTATACATTTAATACTTATATGAAAATTTATTACTTCATAGACTTTATACATTTAGTACTTATATGAAAATTTATTACTTCATAGACTTTATACAATTAATACTTATATGAAAATTTATTACTTCATAGACTTTATACATTTAGTACTTATATGAAAATTTATTACTTCATAGACTTTATACAATTAATACTTATATGAAAATTTATTACTTCATAGACTTTATATTTTTTATACTTATATAAAAATTTATTACTTCATAGACTTTATACATTTAATACTTATATGAAAATTTATTACTTCATAGACTTTATACATTTACTACTTATATGAAAATTTATTACTTCATAGACTTTATACAATTAATACTTATATGAAAATTTATTACTTCATAGACTTTATACATTTAGTACTTATATGAAAATTTATTACTCCATAGACTTTATACAATTAATACTTATATGAAAATTTAATACTTCATAGACTTTATACAATTAATACTTATATGAAAATTTATTACTTCATAGACTTTATACAATTAATACTATATGAAAATTTATTACTTCATAGACTTTATATTTTTTATACTTATATAAAAATTTATTACTTCATAGACTTTATACATTTAATACTTATATGAAAATTTATTACTTCATACACTTTATACATTTACTACTAATATGAAAATTTATTACTTCATACACTTTATACAATTAATACTTATATGAAAATTTATTACTTCATAGACTTTATACATTTACTACTTATATGAAAATTTATTACTTCATAGACTTTATACAATTAATACTTATATGAAAATTTATTACTTCATAGACTTTATACAATTAATACTTATATGAAAATTTATTACTTCATAGACTTTATACATTTAATACTTATATGAAAATTTATTACTTCATAGACTTTATACATTTAATACTTATATGAAAATTTATTACTTCATAGACTTTATACAATTAATACTTATATGAAAATTTATTACTTCATAGACTTTATACATTTAGTACTTATATGAAAATTTATTACTTCATAGACTTTATACATTTAATACTTATATGAAAATTTATTACTTCATAGACTTTATATTTTGCTTCATAGACTTTATACATTTAATACTTATATGAAAATTTATTACTTCATAGACTTTATACAATTAATACTTATATGAAAATTTATTACTTCATAGACTTTATACAATTAATACTTATATGAAAATTTATTACTTCATAGACTTTATACAATTAATACTTATATGAAAATTTATTACTTCATAGACTTTATACATTTACTACTTATATGAAAATTTATTACTTCATAGACTTTATACAATTAATACTTATATGAAAATTTATTACTTCATAGACTTTATACATTTAATACTTATATGAAAATTTATTACTTCATAGACTTTATACATTTAATACTTATATGAAAATTTATTACTTCATAGACCTTATACATTTAATACTTATATGAAAATTTATTACTTCATAGACTTTATACAATTAATACTTATATGAAAATTTATTACTTCATAGAATTTATACAATTAATACTTATATGAAAATTTATTACTTCATAGACTTTATACAATTAATACTTATATGAAAATTTATTACTTCATAGACTTTATATTTTTTATTCTTATATAAAAATTTATTACTTCATAGACTTTATATTTTGCTTCATAGACTTTATACATTTACTACTTATATGAAAATTTATTACTTCATAGACTTTATACATTTAATACTTATATGAAAATTTATTACTTCATAGACTTTATACATTTAATACTTATATGAAAATTTATTACTTCATAGACCTTATACATTTACTACTTATATGAAAATTTATTACTTCATAGACTTTATACAATTAATACTTATATGAAAATTTATTACTTCATAGACTTTATACATTTAGTACTTATATGAAAATTTATTACTTCATAGACTTTATACAATTAATACTTATATGAAAATTTATTACTTCATAGACTTTATACATTTAATACTTATATGAAAATTTATTACTTCATAGACTTTATACAATTAATACTTATATGAAAATTTATTACTTCATAGACTTTATACATTTAATACTTATATGAAAATTTATTACTTCATATATACTTTATACAATTAATACTTATATGAAAATTTATTACTTCATAGACTTTATACATTTAATACTTATATGAAAATTTATTACTTCATAGACTTTATATTTTTTATACTTATATAAAAATTTATTACTTCATAGACTTTATACATTTAATACTTATATGAAAATTTATTACTTCATACACTTTATACATTTACTACTAATATGAAAATTTATTACTTCATATATACTTTATACAATTAATACTTATATGAAAATTTATTACTTCATAGACTTTATACATTTAATACTTATATGAAAATTTATTACTTCATAGACTTTATATTTTTTATACTTATATAAAAATTTATTACTTCATAGACTTTATACATTTAATACTTATATGAAAATTTATTACTTCATACACTTTATACATTTACTACTAATATGAAAATTTATTACTTCATACACTTTATACAATTAATACTTATATGAAAATTTATTACTTCATAGACTTTATACATTTACTACTTATATGAAAATTTATTACTTCATAGACTTTATACAATTAATACTTATATGAAAATTTATTACTTCATAGACTTTATACAATTAATACTTATATGAAAATTTATTACTTCATAGACTTTATACATTTAATACTTATATGAATATTTATTACTTCATAGACTTTATACAATTAATACTTATATGAAAATTTATTACTTCATAGACTTTATACATTTAATACTTATATGAAAATTTATTACTTCATAGACTTTATACATTTAATACTTATATGAAAATTTATTACTTCATAGACTTTATACATTTAATACTTATATGAAAATTTATTACTTCATAGACTTTATATTTTTGATACTTATATAAAAATTTATTACTTCATAGACTTTATATTTTTTATACTTATATAAAAATTTATTACTTCATAGACTTTATACATTTAATACTTATATGAAAATTTATTACTTCATAGACTTTATACAATTAATACTTATATGAAAATTTATTACTTCATAGACTTTATACAATTAATACTTATATGAAAATTTATTACTTCATAGACTTTATACAATTAATACTTATATGAAAATTTATTACTTCATAGACTTTATACATTTACTACTTATATGAAAATTTATTACTTCATAGACTTTATACAATTAATACTTATATGAAAATTTATTACTTCATAGACTTTATACATTTAATACTTATATGAAAATTTATTACTTCATAGACTTCATAGACTTTATACATTTAATACTTATATGAAAATTTATTACTTCATAGACCTTATACATTTAATACTTATATGAAAATTTATTACTTCATAGACTTTATACAATTAATACTTATATGAAAATTTATTACTTCATAGAATTTATACAATTAATACTTATATGAAAATTTATTACTTCATAGACTTTATACAATTAATACTTATATGAAAATTTATTACTTCATAGACTTTATACATTTAATACTTATATGAAAATTTATTACTTCATAGACTTTATATTTTTTATACTTATATAAAAATTTATTACTTCATAGACTTTATATTTTGCTTCATAGACTTTATACATTTACTACTTATATGAAAATTTATTACTTCATATATACTTTATACAATTAATACTTATATGAAAATTTATTACTTCATAGACTTTATACATTTAATACTTATATGAAAATTTATTACTTCATAGACTTTATATTTTTTATACTTATATAAAAATTTATTACTTCATAGACTTTATACATTTAATACTTATATGAAAATTTATTACTTCATACACTTTATACATTTAATACTTATATGAAAATTTATTACTTCATAGACTTTATATTTTTTATACTTATATAAAAATTTATTACTTCATAGACTTTATACATTTAATACTTATATGAAAATTTATTACTTCATACACTTTATACATTTACTACTAATATGAAAATTTATTACTTCATATATACTTTATACAATTAATACTTATATGAAAATTTATTACTTCATAGACTTTATACATTTAATACTTATATGAAAATTTATTACTTCATAGACTTTATATTTTTTATACTTATATAAAAATTTATTACTTCATAGACTTTATACATTTAATACTTATATGAAAATTTATTACTTCATACACTTTATACATTTACTACTAATATGAAAATTTATTACTTCATAGACTTTATACAATTAATACTTATATGAAAATTTATTACTTCATAGACTTTATACATTTAATACTTATATGAATATTTATTACTTCATATATACTTTATACAATTAATACTTATATGAAAATTTATTACTTCATAGACTTTATACATTTAATACTTATATGAAAATTTATTACTTCATAGACTTTATATTTTTTATACTTATATAAAAATTTATTACTTCATAGACTTTATACATTTAATACTTATA
This sequence comes from Bactrocera oleae, assembly GCF_042242935.1. Lineage (NCBI taxonomy): Eukaryota > Metazoa > Arthropoda > Insecta > Diptera > Tephritidae > Bactrocera > Bactrocera oleae. Next base: position 2,873,304 of record NW_027212752.1, on the reverse strand, counting down.
TGAAAATTTATTACTTCATACACTTTATACATTTACTACTAATATGAAAATTTATTACTTCATATATACTTTATACAATTAATACTTATATGAAAATTTATTACTTCATAGACTTTATACATTTAATACTTATATGAAAATTTATTACTTCATAGACTTTATATTTTTTATACTTATATAAAAATTTATTACTTCATAGACTTTAAACATTTAATACTTATATGAAAATTTATTACTTCATACACTTTATACATTTACTACTAATATGAAAATTTATTACTTCATACACTTTATACAATTAATACTTATATGAAAATTTATTACTTCATAGACTTTATACATTTACTACTTATATGAAAATTTATTACTTCATAGACTTTATACAATTAATACTTATATGAAAATTTATTACTTCATAGACTTTATACAATTAATACTTATATGAAAATTTATTACTTCATAGACTTTATACATTTAATACTTATATGAATATTTATTACTTCATAGACTTTATACAATTAATACTTATATGAAAATTTATTACTTCATAGACTTTATACATTTAATACTTATATGAAAATTTATTACTTCATAGACTTTATACATTTAATACTTATATGAAAATTTATTACTTCATAGACTTTATACATTTAATACTTATATGAAAATTTATTACTTCATAGACTTTATATTTTTGATACTTATATAAAAATTTATTACTTCATAGACTTTATATTTTTTATACTTATATAAAAATTTATTACTTCATAGACTTTATACATTTAATACTTATATGAAAATTTATTACTTCATAGACTTTATACAATTAATACTTATATGAAAATTTATTACTTCATAGACTTTATACAATTAATACTTATATGAAAATTTATTACTTCATAGACTTTATACAATTAATACTTATATGAAAATTTATTACTTCATAGACTTTATACATTTACTACTTATATGAAAATTTATTACTTCATAGACTTTATACAATTAATACTTATATGAAAATTTATTACTTCATAGACTTTATACATTTAATACTTATATGAAAATTTATTACTTCATAGACTTCATAGACTTTATACATTTAATACTTATATGAAAATTTATTACTTCATAGACCTTATACATTTAATACTTATATGAAAATTTATTACTTCATAGACTTTATACAATTAATACTTATATGAAAATTTATTACTTCATAGAATTTATACAATTAATACTTATATGAAAATTTATTACTTCATAGACTTTATACAATTAATACTTATATGAAAATTTATTACTTCATAGACTTTATACATTTAATACTTATATGAAAATTTATTACTTCATAGACTTTATATTTTTTATACTTATATAAAAATTTATTACTTCATAGACTTTATATTTTGCTTCATAGACTTTATACATTTACTACTTATATGAAAATTTATTACTTCATAGACTTTATACATTTAATACTTATATGAAAATTTATTACTTCATAGACTTTATACATTTAATACTTATATGAAAATTTATTACTTCATAGACCTTATACATTTACTACTTATATGAAAATTTATTACTTCATAGACTTTATACAATTAATACTTATATGAAAATTTATTACTTCAAGACTTTATACATTTACTACTTATATGAAAATTTATTACTTCATAGACTTTATACAATTAATACTTATATGAAAATTTATTACTTCATAGACTTTATACATTTAATACTTATATGAAAATTTATTACTTCATAGACTTTATACATTTAATACTTATATGAAAATTTATTACTTCATAGACCTTATACATTTAATACTTATATGAAAATTTATTACTTCATAGACTTTATACAATTAATACTTATATGAAAATTTATTACTTCATAGAATTTATACATTTAGTACTTTTATGAAAATTTATTACTTCATAGACTTTATACAATTAATACTTATATGAAAATTTATTACTTCATAGACTTTATACATTTAATACTTATATGAAAATTTATTACTTCATATATACTTTATACAATTAATACTTATATGAAAATTTATTACTTCATAGACTTTATACATTTAATACTTATATGAAAATTTATTACTTCATAGACTTTATATTTTTTATACTTATATAAAAATTTATTACTTCATAGACTTTATACATTTAATACTTATATGAAAATTTATTACTTCATACACTTTATACATTTACTACTAATATGAAAATTTATTACTTCATATATACTTTATACAATTAATACTTATACGAAAATTTATTACTTCATAGACTTTATACATTTAATACTTATATGAAAATTTATTACTTCATAGACTTTATATTTTTTATACTTATATAAAAATTTATTACTTCATAGACTTTATACATTTAATACTTATATGAAAATTTATTACTTCATACACTTTATACATTTACTACTAATATGAAAATTTATTACTTCATACACTTTATACAATTAATACTTATATGAAAATTTATTACTTCATAGACTTTATACATTTACTACTTATATGAAAATTTATTACTTCATAGACTTTATACAATTAATACTTATATGAAAATTTATTACTTCATAGACTTTATACAATTAATACTTATATGAAAATTTATTACTTCATAGACTTTATACATTTAATACTTATATGAATATTTATTACTTCATAGACTTTATACAATTAATACTTATATGAAAATTTATTACTTCATAGACTTTATACATTTAATACTTATATGAAAATTTATTACTTCATAGACTTTATACATTTAATACTTATATGAAAATTTATTACTTCATAGACTTTATACATTTAATACTTATATGAAAATTTATTACTTCATAGACTTTATATTTTTGATACTTATATAAAAATTTATTACTTCATAGACTTTATATTTTTTATACTTATATAAAAATTTATTACTTCATAGACTTTATACATTTAATACTTATATGAAAATTTATTACTTCATAGACTTTATACAATTAATACTTATATGAAAATTTATTACTTCATAGACTTTATACAATTAATACTTATATGAAAATTTATTACTTCATAGACTTTATACAATTAATACTTATATGAAAATTTATTACTTCATAGACTTTATACATTTACTACTTATATGAAAATTTATTACTTCATAGACTTTATACAATTAATACTTATATGAAAATTTATTACTTCATAGACTTTATACATTTAATACTTATATGAAAATTTATTACTTCATAGACTTCATAGACTTTATACATTTAATACTTATATGAAAATTTATTACTTCATAGACCTTATACATTTAATACTTATATGAAAATTTATTACTTCATAGACTTTATACAATTAATACTTATATGAAAATTTATTACTTCATAGAATTTATACAATTAATACTTATATGAAAATTTATTACTTCATAGACTTTATACAATTAATACTTATATGAAAATTTATTACTTCATAGACTTTATACATTTAATACTTATATGAAAATTTATTACTTCATAGACTTTATATTTTTTATACTTATATAAAAATTTATTACTTCATAGACTTTATATTTTGCTTCATAGACTTTATACATTTACTACTTATATGAAAATTTATTACTTCATAGACTTTATACATTTAATACTTATATGAAAATTTATTACTTCATAGACTTTATACATTTAATACTTATATGAAAATTTATTACTTCATAGACCTTATACATTTACTACTTATATGAAAATTTATTACTTCATAGACTTTATACAATTAATACTTATATGAAAATTTATTACTTCAAGACTTTATACATTTACTACTTATATGAAAATTTATTACTTCATAGACTTTATACAATTAATACTTATATGAAAATTTATTACTTCATAGACTTTATACATTTAATACTTATATGAAAATTTATTACTTCATAGACTTTATACATTTAATACTTATATGAAAATTTATTACTTCATAGACCTTATACATTTAATACTTATATGAAAATTTATTACTTCATAGACTTTATACAATTAATACTTATATGAAAATTTATTACTTCATAGAATTTATACATTTAGTACTTTTATGAAAATTTATTACTTCATAGACTTTATACAATTAATACTTATATGAAAATTTATTACTTCATAGACTTTATACAATTAATACTTATATCAAAATTTATTACTTCATAGACTTTATACATTTAATACTTATATGAAAATTTATTACTTCATAGACTTTATACAATTAATACTTATATGAAAATTTATTACTTCATAGACTTTATACATTTAATACTTATATGAAAATTTATTACTTCATAGACTTTATACATTTAATACTTATATGAAAATTTATTACTTCATAGACTTTATACAATTAATACTTATATGAAAATTTATTACTTCATAGACTTTATACATTTAATACTTATATGAAAATTTATTACTTCATAGACTTTATACATTTAATACTTATATGAAAATTTATTACTTCATAGACTTTATACATTTAATACTTATATGAAAATTTATTACTTCATAGACTTTATACAATTAATACTTATATGAAAATTTATTACTTCATACACTTTATACATTTACTACTTATATGAAAATTTATTACTTCATAGACTTTATACAATTAATACTTATATGAAAATTTATTACTTCATAGACTTTATACATTTACTACTTATATGAAAATTTATTACTTCATAGACTTTATACAATTAATACTTATATGAAAATTTATTACTTCATAGACTTTATACATTTACTACTTATATGAAAATTTATTACTTCATAGACTTTATACAATTAATACTTATATGAAAATTTATTACTTCATAGACTTTATACATTTAATACTTATATGAAAATTTATTACTTCATAGACTTTATACATTTAATACTTATATGAAAATTTATTACTTCATAGACCTTATACATTTAATACTTATATGAAAATTTATTACTTCATAGACTTTATACAATTAATACTTATATGAAAATGTATTACTTCATAGAATTTATACATTTAGTACTTATATGAAAATTTATTACTTCATAGACTTTATACAATTAATACTTATATGAAAATTTATTACGTCATAGACTTTATACAATTAATACTTATATGAAAATTTATTACTTCATAGACTTTATACATTTAATACTTATATGAAAATTTATTACTTCATAGACTTTATACAATTAATACTTATATGAAAATTTATTACTTCATAGAATTTATACATTTACTACTTATATGAAAATTTATTACTTCATAGACTTTATACATATAATACTTATATGAAAATTTATTACTTCATAGACTTTATACAATTAATACTTATATGAAAATTTATTACTTCATAGACTTTATACATTTAATACTTATATGAAAATTTATTACTTCATATATACTTTATACAATTAATACTTATATGAAAATTTATTACTTCATAGACTTTATACATTTAATACTTATATGAAAATTTATTACTTCATAGACTTTATATTTTTTATACTTATATAAAAATTTATTACTTCATAGACTTTATACATTTAATACTTATATGAAAATTTATTACTTCATAGACTTTATACATTTACTACTTATATGAAAATTTATTACTTCATAAACTTTATACAATTAATATTTATATGAAAATTTATTACTTCATAGACTTTATACATTTAGTACTTATATGAAAATTTATTACTTCATAGACTTTATACAATTAATACTTATATGAAAATTTATTACTTCATAGACTTTATACAATTAATACTTATATGAAAATTTATTACTTCATAGAATTTATACAATTAATACTTATATGAAAATTTATTACTTCATAGACTTTATACAATTAATACTTATATGAAAATTTATTACTTCATAGACTTTATACATTTAATACTTATATGAAAATTTATTACTTCATAGACTTTATATTTTTTATACTTATATAAAAATTTATTACTTCATAGACTTTATATTTTGCTTCATAGACTTTATACATTTACTACTTATATGAAAATTTATTACTTCATAGACTTTATACATTTAATACTTATATGAAAATTTATTACTTCATAGACTTTATACATTTAATACTTATATGAAAATTTATTACTTCATAGACCTTATACATTTACTACTTATATGAAAATTTATTACTTCATAGACTTTATACAATTAATACTTATATGAAAATTTATTACTTCAAGACTTTATACATTTACTACTTATATGAAAATTTATTACTTCATAGACTTTATACAATTAATACTTATATGAAAATTTATTACTTCATAGACTTTATACATTTAATACTTATATGAAAATTTATTACTTCATAGACTTTATACATTTAATACTTATATGAAAATTTATTACTTCATAGACTTTATACATTTAATACTTATATGAAAATTTATTACTTCATAGACTTTATACATTTAATACTTATATGAAAATTTATTACTTCATAGACCTTATACATTTAATACTTATATGAAAATTTATTACTTCATAGACTTTATACAATTAATACTTATATGAAAATTTATTACTTCATAGACTTTATACATTTACTACTTATATGAAAATTTATTACTTCATAGACTTTATACAATTAATACTTATATGAAAATTTATTACTTCATAGACTTTATACATTTAATACTTATATGAAAATTTATTACTTCATAGACTTTATACATTTAATACTTATATGAAAATTTATTACTTCATAGACTTTATACAATTAATACTTATATGAAAATTTATTACTTCATAGACTTTATACATTTACTACTTATATGAAAATTTATTACTTCATAGACTTTATACAATTAATACTTATATGAAAATTTATTACTTCATAGACTTTATACAATTAATACTTATATGAAAATTTATTACTTCATAGACTTTATACATTTACTACTTATATGAAAATTTATTACTTCATAGACTTTATACAATTAATACTTATATGAAAATTTATTACTTCATAGACTTTATACATTTAATACTTATATGAAAATTTATTACTTCATAGACTTTATACATTTAATACTTATATGAAAATTTATTACTTCATAGACCTTATACATTTAATACTTATATGAAAATTTATTACTTCATAGACTTTATACAATTAATACTTATATGAAAATTTATTACTTCATAGAATTTATACAATTAATACTTATATGAAAATTTATTACTTCATAGACTTTATACAATTAATACTTATATGAAAATTTATTACTTCATAGACTTTATACATTTAATACTTATATGAAAATTTATTACTTCATAGACTTTATATTTTTTATACTTATATAAAAATTTATTACTTCATAGACTTTATATTTTGCTTCATAGACTTTATACATTTACTACTTATATGAAAATTTATTACTTCATAGACTTTATACATTTAATACTTATATGAAAATTTATTACTTCATAGACTTTATACATTTAATACTTATATGAAAATTTATTACTTCATAGACCTTATACATTTACTACTTATATGAAAATTTATTACTTCATAGACTTTATACAATTAATACTTATATGAAAATTTATTACTTCATAGACTTTATACATTTAGTACTTATATGAAAATTTATTACTTCATAGACTTTATACAATTAATACTTATATGAAAATTTATTACTTCATAGACTTTATACATTTAATACTTATATGAAAATTTATTACTTCATAGACTTTATACAATTAATACTTATATGAAAATTTATTACTTCATAGACTTTATACATTTAATACTTATATGAAAATTTATTACTTCATATATACTTTATACAATTAATACTTATATGAAAATTTATTACTTCATAGACTTTATACATTTAATACTTATATGAAAATTTATTACTTCATAGACTTTATATTTTTTATACTTATATAAAAATTTATTACTTCATAGACTTTATACATTTAATACTTATATGAAAATTTATTACTTCATACACTTTATACATTTACTACTAATATGAAAATTTATTACTTCATATATACTTTATACAATTAATACTTATATGAAAATTTATTACTTCATAGACTTTATACATTTAATACTTATATGAAAATTTATTACTTCATAGACTTTATATTTTTTATACTTATATAAAAATTTATTACTTCATAGACTTTATACATTTAATACTTATATGAAAATTTATTACTTCATACACTTTATACATTTACTACTAATATGAAAATTTATTACTTCATACACTTTATACAATTAATACTTATATGAAAATTTATTACTTCATAGACTTTATACATTTACTACTTATATGAAAATTTATTACTTCATAGACTTTATACAATTAATACTTATATGAAAATTTATTACTTCATAGACTTTATACAATTAATACTTATATGAAAATTTATTACTTCATAGACTTTATACATTTAATACTTATATGAATATTTATTACTTCATAGACTTTATACAATTAATACTTATATGAAAATTTATTACTTCATAGACTTTATACATTTAATACTTATATGAAAATTTATTACTTCATAGACTTTATACATTTAATACTTATATGAAAATTTATTACTTCATAGACTTTATACATTTAATACTTATATGAAAATTTATTACTTCATAGACTTTATATTTTTGATACTTATATAAAAATTTATTACTTCATAGACTTTATATTTTTTATACTTATATAAAAATTTATTACTTCATAGACTTTATACATTTAATACTTATATGAAAATTTATTACTTCATAGACTTTATACAATTAATACTTATATGAAAATTTATTACTTCATAGACTTTATACAATTAATACTTATATGAAAATTTATTACTTCATAGACTTTATACAATTAATACTTATATGAAAATTTATTACTTCATAGACTTTATACATTTACTACTTATATGAAAATTTATTACTTCATAGACTTTATACAATTAATACTTATATGAAAATTTATTACTTCATAGACTTTATACATTTAATACTTATATGAAAATTTATTACTTCATAGACTTCATAGACTTTATACATTTAATACTTATATGAAAATTTATTACTTCATAGACCTTATACATTTAATACTTATATGAAAATTTATTACTTCATAGACTTTATACAATTAATACTTATATGAAAATTTATTACTTCATAGAATTTATACAATTAATACTTATATGAAAATTTATTACTTCATAGACTTTATACAATTAATACTTATATGAAAATTTATTACTTCATAGACTTTATACATTTAATACTTATATGAAAATTTATTACTTCATAGACTTTATATTTTTTATACTTATATAAAAATTTATTACTTCATAGACTTTATATTTTGCTTCATAGACTTTATACATTTACTACTTATATGAAAATTTATTACTTCATAGACTTTATACATTTAATACTTATATGAAAATTTATTACTTCATAGACTTTATACATTTAATACTTATATGAAAATTTATTACTTCATAGACCTTATACATTTACTACTTATATGAAAATTTATTACTTCATAGACTTTATACAATTAATACTTATATGAAAATTTATTACTTCAAGACTTTATACATTTACTACTTATATGAAAATTTATTACTTCATAGACTTTATACAATTAATACTTATATGAAAATTTATTACTTCATAGACTTTATACATTTAATACTTATATGAAAATTTATTACTTCATAGACTTTATACATTTAATACTTATATGAAAATTTATTACTTCATAGACCTTATACATTTAATACTTATATGAAAATTTATTACTTCATAGACTTTATACAATTAATACTTATATGAAAATTTATTACTTCATAGAATTTATACATTTAGTACTTTTATGAAAATTTATTACTTCATAGACTTTATACAATTAATACTTATATGAAAATTTATTACTTCATAGACTTTATACAATTAATACTTATATCAAAATTTATTACTTCATAGACTTTATACATTTAATACTTATATGAAAATTTATTACTTCATAGACTTTATACAATTAATACTTATATGAAAATTTATTACTTCATAGACTTTATACATTTAATACTTATATGAAAATTTATTACTTCATAGACTTTATACATTTAATACTTATATGAAAATTTATTACTTCATAGACTTTATACAATTAATACTTATATGAAAATTTATTACTTCATAGACTTTATACATTTAATACTTATATGAAAATTTATTACTTCATAGACTTTATACATTTAATACTTATATGAAAATTTATTACTTCATAGAATTTATACATTTAATACTTATATGAAAATTTATTACTTCATAGACTTTATACAATTAATACTTATATGAAAATTTATTACTTCATACACTTTATACATTTACTACTTATATGAAAATTTATTACTTCATAGACTTTATACAATTAATACTTATATGAAAATTTATTACTTCATAGACTTTATACATTTACTACTTATATGAAAATTTATTACTTCATAGACTTTATACAATTAATACTTATATGAAAATTTATTACTTCATAGACTTTATACATTTACTACTTATATGAAAATTTATTACTTCATAGACTTTATACAATTAATACTTATATGAAAATTTATTACTTCATAGACTTTATACATTTAATACTTATATGAAAATTTATTACTTCATAGACTTTATACATTTAATACTTATATGAAAATTTATTACTTCATAGACCTTATACATTTAATACTTATATGAAAATTTATTACTTCATAGACTTTATACAATTAATACTTATATGAAAATGTATTACTTCATAGAATTTATACATTTAGTACTTATATGAAAATTTATTACTTCATAGACTTTATACAATTAATACTTATATGAAAATTTATTACGTCATAGACTTTATACAATTAATACTTATATGAAAATTTATTACTTCATAGACTTTATACATTTAATACTTATATGAAAATTTATTACTTCATAGACTTTATACAATTAATACTTATATGAAAATTTATTACTTCATAGAATTTATACATTTACTACTTATATGAAAATTTATTACTTCATAGACTTTATACATTTAATACTTATATGAAAATTTATTACTTCATAGACTTTATACAATTAATACTTATATGAAAATTTATTACTTCATAGACTTTATACATTTAATACTTATATGAAAATTTATTACTTCATATATACATTATACAATTAATACTTATATGAAAATTTATTACTTCATAGACTTTATACATTTAATACTTATATGAAAATTTATTACTTCATAGACTTTATATTTTTTATACTTATATAAAAATTTATTACTTCATAGACTTTATACATTTAATACTTATATGAAAATTTATTACTTCATAGACTTTATACATTTACTACTTATATGAAAATTTATTACTTCATAAACTTTATACAATTAATACTTATATGAAAATTTATTACTTCATAGACTTTATACATTTAGTACTTATATGAAAATTTATTACTTCATAGACTTTATACAATTAATACTTATATGAAAATTTATTACTTCATAGACTTTATACAATTAATACTTATATGAAAATTTATTACTTCATAGACTTTATACAATTAATACTTATATGAAAATTTATTACTTCATAGACTTTATACAATTAATACTTATATGAAAATTTATTACTTCATAGACTTTATACATTTAATACTTATATGAAAATTTATTACTTCATAGACTTTATATTTTTTATACTTATATAAAAATTTATTACTTCATAGACTTTATATTTTGCTTCATAGACTTTATACATTTAATACTTATATGAAAATTTATTACTTCATAGACTTTATACAATTAATACTTATATGAAAATTTATTACTTCATAGACTTTATACAATTAATACTTATATGAAAATTTATTACTTCATAGACTTTATATTTTTTATACTTATATAAAAATTTATTACTTCATAGACTTTATATTTTGCTTCATAGACTTTATACATTTAATACTTATATGAAAATTTATTACTTCATAGACTTTATACATTTAATACTTATATGAAAATTTATTACTTCATAGACTTTATACATTTAATACTTATATGAAAATTTATTACTTCATAGACTTTATACAATTAATACTTATATGAAAATTTATTACTTCATACACTTTATACATTTACTACTTATATGAAAATTTATTACTTCATAGACTTTATACAATTAATACTTATATGAAAATTTATTACTTCATAGACTTTATACATTTACTACTTATATGAAAATTTATTACTTCATAGACTTTATACAATTAATACTTATATGAAAATTTATTACTTCATAGACTTTATACATTTAATACTTATATGAAAATTTATTACTTCATATACACTTTATACAATTAATACTTATATGAAAATTTATTACTTCATAGACTTTATACATTTAATACTTATATGAAAATTTATTACTTCATAGACTTTATATTTTTTATACTTATATAAAAATTTATTACTTCATAGACTTTATACATTTAATACTTAAAAGAAAATTTATTACTTCATACACTTTATACATTTACTACTAATATGAAAATTTATTACTTCATACACTTTATACAATTAATACTTATATGAAAATTTATTACTTCATAGACTTTATACATTTACTACTTATATGAAAATTTATTACTTCATAGACTTTATACAATTAATACTTATATGAAAATTTATTACTTCATAGACTTTATACAATTAATACTTATATGAAAATTTATTACTTCATAGACTTTATACATTTAATGCTTATATGAAAATTTATTACTTCATAGACTTTATACATTTAATACTTATATGAAAATTTATTACTTCATAGACTTTATACAATTAATACTTATATGAAAATTTATTACTTCATAGACTTTATACATTTAGTACTTATATGAAAATTTATTACTTCATAGACTTTATACATTTAATACTTATATGAAAATTTATTACTTCATAGACTTTATATTTTTTATACTTATATAAAAATTTATTACTTCATAGACTTTATATTTTTTATACTTATATAAAAATTTATTACTTCATAGACTTTATATTTTGCTTCATAGACTTTATACATTTAATACTTATATGAAAATTTATTACTTCATAGACTTTATACAATTAATACTTATATGAAAATTTATTACTTCATAGACTTTATACAATTAATACTTATATGAAAATTTATTACTTCATAGACTTTATACAATTAATACTTATATGAAAATTTATTACTTCATAGACTTTATACATTTACTACTTATATGAAAATTTATTACTTCATAGACTTTATACAATTAATACTTATATGAAAATTTATTACTTCATATACTTTATACATTTAATACTTATATGAAAATTTATTACTTCATAGACTTTATACATTAAATACTTATATGAAAATTTATTACTTCATAGACCTTATACATTTAATACTTATATGAAAATTTATTACTTCATAGACTTTATACAATTAATACTTATATGAAAATTTATTACTTCATAGAATTTATACAATTAATACTTATATGAAAATTTATTACTTCATAGACTTTATACAATTAATACTTATATGAAAATTTATTACTTCATAGACTTTATACATTTAATACTTATATGAAAATTTATTACTTCATAGACTTTATATTTTTTATACTTATATAAAAATTTATTACTTCATAGACTTTATATTTTGCTTCATAGACTTTATACATTTACTACTTATATGAAAATTTATTACTTCATAGACTTTATACATTTAATACTTATATGAAAATTTATTACTTCATAGACTTTATACATTTAATACTTATATGAAAATTTATTACTTCATAGACCTTATACATTTACTACTTATATGAAAATTTATTACTTCATAGACTTTATACAATTAATACTTATATGAAAATTTATTACTTTATAGACTTTATACATTTAGTACTTATATGAAAATTTATTACTTCATAGACTTTATACAATTAATACTTATATGAAAATTTATTACTTCATAGACTTTATACATTTAATACTTATATGAAAATTTATTACTTCATAGACTTTATACAATTAATACTTATATGAAAATTTATTACTTCATAGACTTTATACATTTAATACTTATATGAAAATTTATTACTTCATAGACTTTATACAATTAATACTTATATGAAAATTTATTACTTCATAGACTTTATACATTTACTACTTATATGAAAATTTATTACTTCATAGACTTTATACAATTAATACTTATATGAAAATTTATTACTTCATAGACTTTATACATTTAATACTTATATGAAAATTTATTACTTCATATATACTTTATACAATTAATACTTATATGAAAATTTATTACTTCATAGACTTTATACATTTAATACTTATATGAAAATTTATTACTTCATAGACTTTATATTTTTTATACTTATATAAAAATTTATTACTTCATAGACTTTATACATTTAATACTTATATGAAAATTTATTACTTCATACACTTTATACATTTACTACTAATATGAAAATTTATTACTTCATACACTTTATACAATTAATACTTATATGAAAATTTATTACTTCATAGACTTTATACATTTACTACTTATATGAAAATTTATTACTTCATAGACTTTATACAATTAATACTTATATGAAAATTTATTACTTCATAGACTTTATACAATTAATACTTATATGAAAATTTATTACTTCATAGACTTTATACAATTAATACTTATATGAAAATTTATTACTTCATACACTTTATACATTTACTACTTATATGAAAATTTATTACTTCATAGACTTTATACAATTAATACTTATATGAAAATTTATTACTTCATAGACTTTATACATTTACTACTTATATGAAAATTTATTACTTCATAGACTTTATACAATTAATACTTATATGAAAATTTATTACTTCATAGACTTTATACATTTAATACTTATATGAAAATTTATTACTTCATATATACTTTATACAATTAATACTTATATGAAAATTTATTACTTCATAGACTTTATACATTTAATACTTATATGAAAATTTATTACTTCATAGACTTTATATTTTTTATACTTATATAAAAATTTATTACTTCATAGACTTTATACATTTAATACTTATATGAAAATTTATTACTTCATACACTTTATACATTTACTACTAATATGAAAATTTATTACTTCATACACTTTATACAATTAATACTTATATGAAAATTTATTACTTCATAGACTTTATACATTTACTACTTATATGAAAATTTATTACTTCATAGACTTTATACAATTAATACTTATATGAAAATTTATTACTTCATAGACTTTATACAATTAATACTTATATGAAAATTTATTACTTCATAGACTTTATACATTTAATACTTATATGAAAATTTATTACTTCATAGACTTTATACAATTAATACTTATATGAAAATTTATTACTTCATAGACTTTATACATTTAGTACTTATATGAAAATTTATTACTTCATAGACTTTATACATTTAATACTTATATGAAAATTTATTACTTCATAGACTTTATATTTTTTATACTTATATAAAAATTTATTACTTCATAGACTTTATATTTTTTATACTTATATAAAAATTTATTACTTCATAGACTTTATATTTTGCTTCATAGACTTTATACATTTAATACTTATATGAAAATTTATTACTTCATAGACTTTATACAATTAATACTTATATGAAAATTTATTACTTCATAGACTTTATACAATTAATACTTATATGAAAATTTATTACTTCATAGACTTTATACATTTACTACTTATATGAAAATTTATTACTTCATAGACTTTATACAATTAATACTTATATGAAAATTTATTACTTCATAGACTTTATACATTTAATACTTATATGAAAATTTATTACTTCATAGACTTTATACAATTAATACTTATATGAAAATTTATTACTTCATAGACTTTATACATTTACTACTTATATGAAAATTTATTACTTCATAGACTTTATACAATTAATACTTATATGAAAATTTATTACTTCATAGACTTTATACATTTAATACTTATATGAAAATTTATTACTTCATAGACTTTATACATTTAATACTTATATGAAAATTTATTACTTCATAGACTTTATATTTTTTATACTTATATAAAAATTTATTACTTCATAGACTTTATATTTTGCTTCATAGACTTTATACATTTACTACTAATATGAAAATTTATTACTTCATAGACTTTATACATTTAATACTTATATGAAAATTTATTACTTCATAGACTTTATACATTTAATACTTATATGAAAATTTATTACTTCATAGACTTTATATTTTTTATACTTATATAAAAATTTATTACTTCATAGACTTTATATTTTGCTTCATAGACTTTATACATTTACTACTAATATGAAAATTTATTACTTCTAGACTTTATACAATTAATACTTATATGAAAATTTATTACTTCATAGACTTTATACATTTAGTACTTATATGAAAATTTATTACTTCATAGACTTTATACATTTACTACTTATATGAAAATTTATTACTTCATAGACTTTATACAATTAATACTTATATGAAAATTTATTACTTCATAGACTTTATACATTTAATACTTATATGAAAATTTATTACTTCATATATACTTTATACAATTAATACTTATATGAAAATTTATTACTTCATAGACTTTATACATTTAATACTTATATGAAAATTTATTACTTCATAGACTTTATATTTTTTATACTTATATAAAAATTTATTACTTCATAGACTTTATACATTTAATACTTATATGAAAATTTATTACTTCATACACTTTATACATTTACTACTAATATGAAAATTTATTACTTCATACACTTTATACAATTAATACTTATATGAAAATTTATTACTTCATAGACTTTATACATTTACTACTTATATGAAAATTTATTACTTCATAGACTTTATACAATTAATACTTATATGAAAATTTATTACTTCATAGACTTTATACAATTAATACTTATATGAAAATTTATTACTTCATAGACTTTATACATTTAATACTTATATGAAAATTTATTACTTCATAGACTTTATACATTTAATACTTATATGAAAATTTATTACTTCATAGACTTTATACAATTAATACTTATATGAAAATTTATTACTTCATAGACTTTATACATTTAGTACTTATATGAAAATTTATTACTTCATAGACTTTATACATTTAATACTTATATGAAAATTTATTACTTCATAGACTTTATACATTTAATACTTATATGAAAATTTATTACTTCATAGACTTTATACATTTAATACTTATATGAAAATGTATTACTTCATAGACTTTATATTTTTTATACTTATATAAAAATTTATTACTTCATAGACTTTATATTTTGCTTCATAGACTTTATACATTTACTACTAATATGAAAATTTATTACTTCATAGACTTTATACATTTAATACTTATATGAAAATTTATTACTTCATAGACTTTATATTTTTTATACTTATATAAAAATTTATTACTTCATAGACTTTATATTTTTTATACTTATATAAAAATTTATTACTTCATAGACTTTATATTTTTTATACTTATATAAAAATTTATTACTTCATAGACTTTATATTTTGCTTCATAGACTTTATACATTTAATACTTATATGAAAATTTATTACTTCATAGACTTTATACAATTAATACTTATATGAAAATTTATTACTTCATAGACTTTATACAATTAATACTTATATGAAAATTTATTACTTCATAGACTTTATACATTTACTACTTATATGAAAATTTATTACTTCATAGACTTTATACAATTAATACTTATATGAAAATTTATTACTTCATAGACTTTATACATTTAATACTTATATGAAAATTTATTACTTCATAGACTTTATACATTTAATACTTATATGAAAATTTATTACTTCATAGACTTTATATTTTTTATACTTATATAAAAATTTATTACTTCATAGACTTTATATTTTGCTTCATAGACTTTATACATTTACTACTAATATGAAAATTTATTACTTCATAGACTTTATACATTTAATACTTATATGAAAATTTATTACTTCATAGACTTTATATTTTTTATACTTATATAAAAATTTATTACTTCATAGACTTTATATTTTTTATACTTATATAAAAATTTATTACTTCATAGACTTTATATTTTGCTTCATAGACTTTATACATTTAATACTTATATGAAAATTTATTACTTCATAGACCTTATACATTTAATACTTATATGAAAATTTATTACTTCATAGACTTTATACAATTAATACTTATATGAAAATTTATTACTTCATAGAATTTATACAATTAATACTTATATGAAAATTTATTACTTCATAGACTTTATACAATTAATACTTATATGAAAATTTATTACTTCATAGACTTTATACATTTAATACTTATATGAAAATTTATTACTTCATAGACTTTATATTTTTTATACTTATATAAAAATTTATAACTTCATAGACTTTATATTTTGCTTCATAGACTTTATACATTTACTACTTATATGAAAATTTATTACTTCATAGACTTTATACATTTAATACTTATATGAAAATGTATTACTTCATAGACTTTATACATTTAATACTTATATGAAAATTTATTACTTCATAGACCTTATACATTTACTACTTATATGAAAATTTATTACTTCATAGACTTTATACAATTAATACTTATATGAAAATTTATTACTTCATAGACTTTATACATTTACTACTTATATGAAAATTTATTACTTCATAGACTTTATACAATTAATACTTATATGAAAATTTATTACTTCATAGACTTTATACATTTAATACTTATATGAAAATTTATTACTTCATAGACTTTATACATTTAATACTTATATGAAAATTTATTACTTCATAGACCTTATACATTTAATACTTATATGAAAATTTATTACTTCATAGACTTTATACAATTAATACTTATATGAAAATTTATTACTTCATAGAATTTATACATTTAGTACTTTTATGAAAATTTATTACTTCATAGACTTTATACAATTAATACTTATATGAAAATTTATTACTTCATAGACTTTATACAATTAATACTTATATCAAAATTTATTACTTCATAGACTTTATACATTTAATACTTATATGAAAATTTATTACTTCATAGACTTTATACATTTAATACTTATATGAAAATTTATTACTTCATAGACTTTATACAATTAATACTTATATGAAAATTTATTACTTCATAGACTTTATACATTTAGTACTTATATGAAAATTTATTACTTCATAGACTTTATACAATTAATACTTATATGAAAATTTATTACTTCATAGACTTTATACAATTAATACTTATATGAAAATTTATTACTTCATAGACTTTATACAATTAATACTTATATGAAAATTTATTACTTCATAGACTTTATACAATTAATACTTATATCAAAATTTATTACTTCATAGACTTTATACATTTAATACTTATATAAAAATTTATTACTTCATAGACTTTATACATTTAATACTTATATGAAAATTTATTACTTCATAGACTTTATACAATTAATACTTATATGAAAATTTATTACTTCATAGACTTTATACATTTAGTACTTATATGAAAATTTATTACTTCATAGACTTTATACAATTAATACTTATATGAAAATTTATTACTTCATAGACTTTATACATTTAATACTTATATGAAAATTTATTACTTCATAGACTTTATATTTTTTATACTTATATAAAAATTTATTACTTCATAGACTTTATATTTTGCTTCATAGACTTTATACATTTAATACTTATATGAAAATTTATTACTTCATAGACTTTATACAATTAATACTTATATGAAAATTTATTACTTCATAGACTTTATACATTTAATACTTATATGAAAATTTATTACTTCATAGACTTTATATTTTTTATACTTATATAAAAATTTATTACTTCATAGACTTTATATTTTGCTTCATAGACTTTATACATTTAATACTTATATGAAAATTTATTACTTCATAGACTTTATACATTTAATACTTATATGAAAATTTATTACTTCATAGACTTTATACATTTAATACTTATATGAAAATTTATTACTTCATAGACTTTATACAATTAATACTTATATGAAAATTTATTACTTCATACACTTTATACATTTACTACTTATATGAAAATTTATTACTTCATAGACTTTATACATTTAGTACTTATATGAAAATTTATTACTTCATAGACTTTATACAATTAATACTTATATGAAAATTTATTACTTCATAGACTTTATACAATTAATACTTATATGAAAATTTATTACTTCATAGACTTTATACAATTATACTTATATGAAAATTTATTACTTCATAGACTTTATACAATTAATACTTATATGAAAATTTATTACTTCATAGACTTTATACATTTAATACTTATATGAAAATTTATTACTTCATAGACTTTATATTTTTTATACTTATATAAAAATTTATTACTTCATAGACTTTATATTTTGCTTCATAGACTTTATACATTTAATACTTATATGAAAATTTATTACTTCATAGACTTTATACAATTAATACTTATATGAAAATTTATTACTTCATACACTTTATACATTTACTACTTATATGAAAATTTATTACTTCATAGACTTTATACATTTAGTACTTATATGAAAATTTATTACTTCATAGACTTTATACAATTAATACTTATATGAAAATTTATTACTTCATAGACTTTATACATTTAATACTTATATGAAAATTTATTACTTCATAGAATTTATACAATTAATACTTATATGAAAATTTATTACTTCATAGACTTTATACAATTAATACTTATATGAAAATTTATTACTTCATAGACTTTATACATTTAATACTTATATGAAAATTTATTACTTCATAGACTTTATATTTTTTATACTTATATAAAAATTTATAACTTCATAGACTTTATATTTTGCTTCATAGACTTTATACATTTACTACTTATATGAAAATTTATTACTTCATAGACTTTATACATTTAATACTTATATGAAAATTTATTACTTCATAGACTTTATACATTTAATACTTATATGAAAATTTATTACTTCATAGACCTTATACATTTACTACTTATATGAAAATTTATTACTTCATAGACTTTATACAATTAATACTTATATGAAAATTTATTACTTCATAGACTTTATACATTTACTACTTATATGAAAATTTATTACTTCATAGACTTTATACAATTAATACTTATATGAAAATTTATTACTTCATAGACTTTATACATTTAATACTTATATGAAAATTTATTACTTCATAGACTTTATACATTTAATACTTATATGAAAATTTATTACTTCATAGACCTTATACATTTAATACTTATATGAAAATTTATTACTTCATAGACTTTATACATTTAATACTTATATGAAAATTTATTACTTCATAGACTTTATACATTTAATACTTATATGAAAATTTATTACTTCATAGACTTTATATTTTTTATACTTATATAAAAATTTATTACTTCATAGACTTTATATTTTGCTTCATAGACTTTATACATTTACTACTAATATGAAAATTTATTACTTCATAGACTTTATACATTTAATACTTATATGAAAATTTATTACTTCATAGACTTTATATTTTTTATACTTATATAAAAATTTATTACTTCATAGACTTTATATTTTTTATACTTATATAAAAATTTATTACTTCATAGACTTTATATTTTGCTTCATAGACTTTATACATTTAATACTTATATGAAAATTTATTACTTCATATATACTTTATACAATTAATACTTATATGAAAATTTATTACTTCATAGACTTTATACATTTAATACTTATATGAAAATTTATTACTTCATAGACTTTATATTTTTTATACTTATATAAAAATTTATTACTTCATAGACTTTATACATTTAATACTTATATGAAAATTTATTACTTCATACACTTTATACATTTACTACTAATATGAAAATTTATTACTTCATACACTTTATACAATTAATACTTATATGAAAATTTATTACTTCATAGACTTTATACATTTACTACTTATATGAAAATTTATTACTT
Organism: Bactrocera oleae; assembly: GCF_042242935.1. Lineage (NCBI taxonomy): Eukaryota > Metazoa > Arthropoda > Insecta > Diptera > Tephritidae > Bactrocera > Bactrocera oleae. The sequence continues at coordinate 2,850,936 of NW_027212752.1, read as the reverse complement.
CATAGACTTTATACAATTAATACTTATATGAAAATTTATTACTTCATAGACTTTATACAATTAATACTTATATGAAAATTTATTACTTCATAGACTTTATACATTTAATACTTATATGAAAATTTATTACTTCATAGACTTTATACATTTAATACTTATATGAAAATTTATTACTTCATAGACTTTATACAATTAATACTTATATGAAAATTTATTACTTCATAGACTTTATACATTTAGTACTTATATGAAAATTTATTACTTCATAGACTTTATACATTTAATACTTATATGAAAATTTATTACTTCATAGACTTTATACATTTAATACTTATATGAAAATTTATTACTTCATAGACTTTATACATTTAATACTTATATGAAAATGTATTACTTCATAGACTTTATATTTTTTATACTTATATAAAAATTTATTACTTCATAGACTTTATATTTTGCTTCATAGACTTTATACATTTACTACTAATATGAAAATTTATTACTTCATAGACTTTATACATTTAATACTTATATGAAAATTTATTACTTCATAGACTTTATATTTTTTATACTTATATAAAAATTTATTACTTCATAGACTTTATATTTTTTATACTTATATAAAAATTTATTACTTCATAGACTTTATATTTTTTATACTTATATAAAAATTTATTACTTCATAGACTTTATATTTTGCTTCATAGACTTTATACATTTAATACTTATATGAAAATTTATTACTTCATAGACTTTATACAATTAATACTTATATGAAAATTTATTACTTCATAGACTTTATACAATTAATACTTATATGAAAATTTATTACTTCATAGACTTTATACATTTACTACTTATATGAAAATTTATTACTTCATAGACTTTATACAATTAATACTTATATGAAAATTTATTACTTCATAGACTTTATACATTTAATACTTATATGAAAATTTATTACTTCATAGACTTTATACATTTAATACTTATATGAAAATTTATTACTTCATAGACTTTATATTTTTTATACTTATATAAAAATTTATTACTTCATAGACTTTATATTTTGCTTCATAGACTTTATACATTTACTACTAATATGAAAATTTATTACTTCATAGACTTTATACATTTAATACTTATATGAAAATTTATTACTTCATAGACTTTATATTTTTTATACTTATATAAAAATTTATTACTTCATAGACTTTATATTTTTTATACTTATATAAAAATTTATTACTTCATAGACTTTATATTTTGCTTCATAGACTTTATACATTTAATACTTATATGAAAATTTATTACTTCATAGACCTTATACATTTAATACTTATATGAAAATTTATTACTTCATAGACTTTATACAATTAATACTTATATGAAAATTTATTACTTCATAGAATTTATACAATTAATACTTATATGAAAATTTATTACTTCATAGACTTTATACAATTAATACTTATATGAAAATTTATTACTTCATAGACTTTATACATTTAATACTTATATGAAAATTTATTACTTCATAGACTTTATATTTTTTATACTTATATAAAAATTTATAACTTCATAGACTTTATATTTTGCTTCATAGACTTTATACATTTACTACTTATATGAAAATTTATTACTTCATAGACTTTATACATTTAATACTTATATGAAAATTTATTACTTCATAGACTTTATACATTTAATACTTATATGAAAATTTATTACTTCATAGACCTTATACATTTACTACTTATATGAAAATTTATTACTTCATAGACTTTATACAATTAATACTTATATGAAAATTTATTACTTCATAGACTTTATACATTTACTACTTATATGAAAATTTATTACTTCATAGACTTTATACAATTAATACTTATATGAAAATTTATTACTTCATAGACTTTATACATTTAATACTTATATGAAAATTTATTACTTCATAGACTTTATACATTTAATACTTATATGAAAATTTATTACTTCATAGACCTTATACATTTAATACTTATATGAAAATTTATTACTTCATAGACTTTATACAATTAATACTTATATGAAAATTTATTACTTCATAGAATTTATACATTTAGTACTTTTATGAAAATTTATTACTTCATAGACTTTATACAATTAATACTTATATGAAAATTTATTACTTCATAGACTTTATACAATTAATACTTATATCAAAATTTATTACTTCATAGACTTTATACATTTAATACTTATATGAAAATTTATTACTTCATAGACTTTATACATTTAATACTTATATGAAAATTTATTACTTCATAGACTTTATACAATTAATACTTATATGAAAATTTATTACTTCATAGACTTTATACATTTAGTACTTATATGAAAATTTATTACTTCATAGACTTTATACAATTAATACTTATATGAAAATTTATTACTTCATAGACTTTATACAATTAATACTTATATGAAAATTTATTACTTCATAGACTTTATACAATTAATACTTATATCAAAATTTATTACTTCATAGACTTTATACATTTAATACTTATATAAAAATTTATTACTTCATAGACTTTATACATTTAATACTTATATGAAAATTTATTACTTCATAGACTTTATACAATTAATACTTATATGAAAATTTATTACTTCATAGACTTTATACATTTAGTACTTATATGAAAATTTATTACTTCATAGACTTTATACAATTAATACTTATATGAAAATTTATTACTTCATAGACTTTATACATTTAATACTTATATGAAAATTTATTACTTCATAGACTTTATATTTTTTATACTTATATAAAAATTTATTACTTCATAGACTTTATATTTTGCTTCATAGACTTTATACATTTAATACTTATATGAAAATTTATTACTTCATAGACTTTATACAATTAATACTTATATGAAAATTTATTACTTCATAGACTTTATACATTTAATACTTATATGAAAATTTATTACTTCATAGACTTTATATTTTTTATACTTATATAAAAATTTATTACTTCATAGACTTTATATTTTGCTTCATAGACTTTATACATTTAATACTTATATGAAAATTTATTACTTCATAGACTTTATACATTTAATACTTATATGAAAATTTATTACTTCATAGACTTTATACATTTAATACTTATATGAAAATTTATTACTTCATAGACTTTATACAATTAATACTTATATGAAAATTTATTACTTCATACACTTTATACATTTACTACTTATATGAAAATTTATTACTTCATAGACTTTATACATTTAGTACTTATATGAAAATTTATTACTTCATAGACTTTATACAATTAATACTTATATGAAAATTTAGTACTTCATAGACTTTATACAATTAATACTTATATGAAAATTTATTACTTCATAGACTTTATACAATTATACTTATATGAAAATTTATTACTTCATAGACTTTATACAATTAATACTTATATGAAAATTTATTACTTCATAGACTTTATACATTTAATACTTATATGAAAATTTATTACTTCATAGACTTTATATTTTTTATACTTATATAAAAATTTATTACTTCATAGACTTTATATTTTGCTTCATAGACTTTATACATTTAATACTTATATGAAAATTTATTACTTCATAGACTTTATACAATTAATACTTATATGAAAATTTATTACTTCATAGACTTTATACATTTAATACTTATATGAAAATTTATTACTTCATAGACTTTATATTTTTTATACTTATATAAAAATTTATTACTTCATAGACTTTATATTTTGCTTCATAGACTTTATACATTTAATACTTATATGAAAATTTATTACTTCATAGACTTTATACATTTAATACTTATATGAAAATTTATTACTTCATAGACTTTATACATTTAATACTTATATGAAAATTTATTACTTCATAGACTTTATACAATTAATACTTATATGAAAATTTATTACTTCATACACTTTATACATTTACTACTTATATGAAAATTTATTACTTCATAGACTTTATACAATTAATACTTATATGAAAATTTATTACTTCATAGACTTTATACATTTAATACTTATATGAAAATTTATTACTTCATAGACTTTATACAATTAATACTTATATGAAAATTTATTACTTCATAGACTTTATACATTTAATACTTATATGAAAATTTATTACTTCATAGACTTTATACAATTAATACTTATATGAAAATTTATTACTTCATAGACTTTATACATTTAATACTTATATGAAAATTTATTACTTCATAGACTTTATACATTTAATACTTATATGAAAATTTATTACTTCATAGACCTTATACATTTAATACTTATATGAAAATTTATTACTTCATCGACTTTATACATTTAATACTTATATGAAAATTTATTACTTCATAGAATTTATACATTTAGTACTTATATGAAAATTTATTACTTCATAGACTTTATACAATTAATACTTATATGAAAATTTATTACTTCATAGACTTTATACAATTAATACTTATATGAAAATTTATTACTTCATAGACTTTATACATTTAATACTTATATGAAAATTTATTACTTCATAGACTTTATACAATTAATACTTATATGAAAATTTATTACTTCGTAGACTTTATACAATTAATACTTATATGAAAATTTATTACTTCATAGACTTTATACATTTAATACTTATATGAAAATTTATTACTTCATAGACTTTATATTTTTTATACTTATATAAAAATTTATTACTTCATAGACTTTATATTTTGCTTCATAGACTTTATACATTTAATACTTATATGAAAATTTATTACTTCATAGACTTTATACAATTAATACTTATATGAAAATTTATTACTTCATAGACTTTATACATTTAATACTTATATGAAAATTTATTACTTCATAGACTTTATATTTTTTATACTTATATAAAAATTTATTACTTCATAGACTTTATACATTTAATACTTATATGAAAATTTATTACTTCATAGACTTTATACAATTAATACTTATATGAAAATTTATTACTTCATAGACTTTATACATTTAATACTTATATGAAAATTTATTACTTCATAGACTATATATTTTTTATACTTATATAAAAATTTATTACTTCATAGACTTTATATTTTGCTTCATAGACTTTATACATTTACTACTTATATGAAAATTTATTACTTCATAGACTTTATACATTTAATACTTATATGAAAATTTATTACTTCATAGACTTTATACATTTAATACTTATATGAAAATTTATTACTTCATAGACCTTATACATTTACTACTTATATGAAAATTTATTACTTCATAGACTTTATACAATTAATACTTATATGAAAATTTATTACTTCATAGACTTTATACATTTACTACTTATATGAAAATTTATTACTTCATAGACTTTATACAATTAATACTTATATGAAAATTTATTACTTCATAGACTTTATACATTTAATACTTATATGAAAATTTATTACTTCATAGACTTTATACATTTAATACTTATATGAAAATTTATTACTTCATAGACCTTATACATTTAATACTTATATGAAAATTTATTACTTCATAGACTTTATACAATTAATACTTATATGAAAATTTATTACTTCATAGAATTTATACATTTAGTACTTTTATGAAAATTTATTACTTCATAGACTTTATACAATTAATACTTATATGAAAATTTATTACTTCATAGACTTTATACAATTAATACTTATATCAAAATTTATTACTTCATAGACTTTATACATTTAATACTTATATGAAAATTTATTACTTCATAGACTTTATACAATTAATACTTATATGAAAATTTATTACTTCATAGACTTTATACATTTAATACTTATATGAAAATTTATTACTTCATAGACTTTATACATTTAATACTTATATGAAAATTTATTAATTCATAGACTTTATACAATTAATACTTATATGAAAATTTATTACTTCATAGACTTTATACATTTAATACTTATATGAAAATTTATTACTTCATAGACTTTATACATTTAATACTTATATGAAAATTTATTACTTCATAGACTATATACATTTAATACTTATATGAAAATTTATTACTTCATAGACTTTATACAATTAATACTTATATGAAAATTTATTTCTTCATACACTTTATACATTTACTACTTATATGAAAATTTATTACTTCATAGACTTTATACAATTAATACTTATATGAAAATTTATTACTTCATAGACTTTATACATTTACTACTTATATGAAAATTTATTACTTCATAGACTTTATACAATTAATACTTATATGAAAATTTATTACTTCATAGACTTTATACAATTAATACTTATATGAAAATTTATTACTTCATAGACTTTATACATTTAATACTTATATGAAAATTTATTACTTCATAGACTTTATACAATTAATACTTATATGAAAATTTATTACTTCATAGACTTTATACATTTAATACTTATATGAAAATTTATTACTTCATAGACTTTATACATTTAATACTTATATGAAAATTTATTACTTCATAGACTTTATACAATTAATACTTATATGAAAATTTATTACTTCATAGACTTTATACATTTAATACTTATATGAAAATTTATTACTTCATAGACTTTATACATTTAATACTTATATGAAAATTTATTACTTCATAGACTTTATACAATTACTACTAATATGAAAATTTATTACTTCATACACTTTATACAATTAATACTTATATGAAAATTTATTACTTCATAGACTTTATACATTTACTACTTATATGAAAATTTATTACTTCATAGACTTTATACAATTAATACTTATATGAAAATTTATTACTTCATAGACTTTATACAATTAATACTTATATGAAAATTTATTACTTCATAGACTTTATACATTTAATAATTATATGAAAATTTATTACTTCATAGACTTTATACAATTAATACTTATATGAAAATTTATTACTTCATAGACTTTATACAATTAATACTTATATGAAAATTTATTACTTCATAGACTTTATACAATTAATACTTATATGAAAATTTATTACTTCATAGACTTTATACATTTAATACTTATATGAAAATTTATTACTTCATAGACTTTATACAATTAATACTTATATGAAAATTTATTACTTCATAGACTTTATACATTTAATACTTATATGAAAATTTATTACTTCATAGACTTTATACAATTAATACTTATATGAAAATTTATTACTTCATAGACTTTATACATTTAATACTTATATGAAAATTTATTACTTCATACACTTTATACAATTAATACTTATATGAAAATTTATTACTTCATAGACTTTATACATTTACTACTTATATGAAAATTTATTACTTCATAGACTTTATACAATTAATACTTATATGAAAATTTATTACTTCATAGACTTTATACAATTAATACTTATATGAAAATTTATTACTTCATAGACTTTATACATTTAATAATTATATGAAAATTTATTACTTCATAGACTTTATACAATTAATACTTATATGAAAATTTATTACTTCATAGACTTTATACAATTAATACTTATATGAAAATTTATTACTTCATAGACTTTATACAATTAATACTTATATGAAAATTTATTACTTCATAGACTTTATACATTTAATACTTATATGAAAATTTATTACTTCATAGACTTTATACAATTAATACTTATATGAAAATTTATTACTTCATAGACTTTATACATTTAATACTTATATGAAAATTTATTACTTCATAGACTTTATACATTTAATACTTATATGAAAATTTATTACTTCATAGACTTTATACAATTAATACTTATATGAAAATTTATTACTTCATAGACTTTATACATTTAGTACTTATATGAAAATTTATTACTTCATAGACTTTATACATTTAATACTTATATGAAAATTTATTACTTCATAGACTTTATATTTTGCTTCATAGACTTTATACATTTAATACTTATATGAAAATTTATTACTTCATAGACTTTATACAATTAATACTTATATGAAAATTTATTACTTCATACACTTTATACATTTACTACTTATATGAAAATTTATTACTTCATAGACTTTATACAATTAATACTTATATGAAAATTTATTACTTCATAGACTTTATACATTTACTACTTATATGAAAATTTATTACTTCATAGACTTTATACAATTAATACTTATATGAAAATTTATTACTTCATAGACTTTATACAATTAATACTTATATGAAAATTTATTACTTCATAGACTTTATACATTTAATACTTATATGAAAATTTATTACTTCATAGACTTTATACAATTAATACTTATATGAAAATTTATTACTTCATAGACTTTATATTTTTTATACTTATATAAAAATTTATTACTTCATAGACTTTATACATTTAATACTTATATGAAAATTTATTACTTCATAGACTTTATACATTTAATACTTATATGAAAATTTATTACTTCATAGACTTTATACATTTAATACTTATATAAAAATTTATTACTTCATAGACTTTATACATTTAATACTTATATGAAAATTTATTACTTCATACACTTTATACATTTACTACTAATATGAAAATTTATTACTTCATAGACTTTATACATTTACTACTTATATGAAAATTTATTACTTCATAGACTTTATACAATTAATACTTATATGAAAATTTATTACTTCATAGACTTTATACAATTAATACTTATATGAAAATTTATTACTTCATAGACTTTATACAATTAATACTTATATGAAAATTTATTACTTCATAGACTTTATACATTTAATACTTATATGAAAATTTATTACTTCATAGACTTTATACAATTAATACTTATATGAAAATTTATTACTTCATAGACTTTATACATTTAATACTTATATGAAAATTTATTACTTCATAGACTTTATACATTTAATACTTATATGAAAATTTATTACTTCATATATACTTTATACAATTAATACTTATATGAAAATTTATTACTTCATAGACTTTATACATTTAATACTTATATGAAAATTTATTACTTCATAGACTTTATACATTTAGTACTTATATGAAAATTTATTACTTCATAGACTTTATACAATTAATACTTATATGAAAATTTATTACTTCATAGACTTTATACATTTAGTACTTATATGAAAATTTATTACTTCATAGACTTTATACAATTAATACTTATATGAAAATTTATTACTTCATAGACTTTATATTTTTTATACTTATATAAAAATTTATTACTTCATAGACTTTATACATTTAATACTTATATGAAAATTTATTACTTCATAGACTTTATACATTTACTACTTATATGAAAATTTATTACTTCATAGACTTTATACATTTAGTACTTATATGAAAATTTATTACTTCATAGACTTTATACAATTAATACTTATATGAAAATTTATTACTTCATAGACTTTATACAATTAATACTTATATGAAAATTTATTACTTCATAGACTTTATATTTTTTATACTTATATAAAAATTTATTACTTCATAGACTTTATATTTTGCTTCATAGACTTTATACATTTAATACTTATATGAAAATTTATTACTTCATAGACTTTATACAATTAATACTTATATGAAAATTTATTACTTCATAGACTTTATACATTTAATACTTATATGAAAATTTATTACTTCATAGACTTTATATTTTTTATACTTATATAAAAATTTATTACTTCATAGACTTTATATTTTGCTTCATAGACTTTATACATTTAATACTTATATGAAAATTTATTACTTCATAGACTTTATACATTTAATACTTATATGAAAATTTATTACTTCATAGACTTTATACATTTAATACTTATATGAAAATTTATTACTTCATAGACTTTATACAATTAATACTTATATGAAAATTTATTACTTCATACACTTTATACATTTACTACTTATATGAAAATTTATTACTTCATAGACTTTATACAATTAATACTTATATGAAAATTTATTACTTCATAGACTTTATACATTTACTACTTATATGAAAATTTATTACTTCATAGACTTTATACAATTAATACTTATATGAAAATTTATTACTTCATAGACTTTATACATTTAAAACTTATATGAAAATTTATTACTTCATATATACTTTATACAATTAATACTTATATGAAAATTTATTACTTCATAGACTTTATACATTTAATACTTATATGAAAATTTATTACTTCATAGACTTTATATTTTTTATACTTATATAAAAATTTATTACTTCATAGACTTTATACATTTAATACTTATATGAAAATTTATTACTTCATACACTTTATACATTTACTACTAATATGAAAATTTATTACTTCATACACTTTATACAATTAATACTTATATGAAAATTTATTACTTCATAGACTTTATACATTTACTACTTATATGAAAATTTATTACTTCATAGACTTTATACAATTAATACTTATATGAAAATTTATTACTTCATAGACTTTATACAATTAATACTTATATGAAAATTTATTACTTCATAGACTTTATACATTTAATACTTATATGAAAATTTATTACTTCATAGACTTTATACATTTAATACGTATATGAAAATTTATTACTTCATAGACTTTATACAATTAATACTTATATGAAAATTTATTACTTCATAGACTTTATACATTTAGTACTTATATGAAAATTTATTACTTCATAGACTTTATACATTTAATACTTATATGAAAATTTATTACTTCATAGACTTTATATTTTGCTTGATAGACTTTATACATTTAATACTTATATGAAAATTTATTACTTCATAGACTTTATACAATTAATACTTATATGAAAATTTATTACTTCATAGACTTTATACAATTAATACTTATATGAAAATTTATAACTTCATAGACTTTATACAGTTAATACTTATATGAAAATTTATTACTTCATAGACTTTATACATTTACTACTTATATGAAAATTTATTACTTCATAGACTTTATACAATTAATACTTATATGAAAATTTATTACTTCATAGACTTTATACATTTAATACTTATATGAAAATTTATTACTTCATAGACTTAATACATTTAATACTTATATGAAAATTTATTACTTCATAGACTTTATACAATTAATACTTATATGAAAATTTATTACTTCATAGACTTTATACAATTAATACTTATATGAAAATTTATTACTTCATAGACTTTATACATTTAATACTTATATGAAAATTTATTACTTCATAGACTTTATACATTTAATACTTATATGAAAATTTATTACTTCATAGACTTTATACAATTAATACTTATATGAAAATTTATTACTTCATACACTTTATACATTTAGTACTTATATGAAAATTTATTACTTCATAGACTTTATACATTTAATACTTATATGAAAATTTATTACTTCATAGACTTTATATTTTGCTTGATAGACTTTATACATTTAATACTTATATGAAAATTTATTACTTCATAGACTTTATACAATTAATACTTATATGAAAATTTATTACTTCATAGACTTTATACATTTAATACTTATATGAAAATTTATTACTTCATAGACTTTATATTTTTTATACTTATATAAAAATTTATTACTTCATAGACTTTATATTTTGCTTCATAGACTTTATACATTTACTACTTATATGAAAATTTATTACTTCATAGACTTTATACATTTAATACTTATATGAAAATTTATTACTTCATAGACTTTATACATTTAATACTTATATGAAAATTTATTACTTCATAGACCTTATACATTTACTACTTATATGAAAATTTATTACTTCATAGACTTTATACAATTAATACTTATATGAAAATTTATTACTTCATAGACTTTATACATTTAGTACTTATATGAAAATTTATTACTTCATAGACTTTATACAATTAATACTTATATGAAAATTTATTACTTCATAGACTTTATACATTTAATACTTATATGAAAATTTATTACTTCATAGACTTTATACAATTAATACTTATATGAAAATTTATTACTTCATAGACTTTATACAATTAATACTTATATCAAAATTTATTACTTCATAGACTTTATACATTTAATACTTATATAAAAATTTATTACTTCATAGACTTTATACATTTAATACTTATATGAAAATTTATTACTTCATAGACTTTATACAATTAATACTTATATGAAAATTTATTACTTCATAGACTTTATACATTTAGTACTTATATGAAAATTTATTACTTCATAGACTTTATACAATTAATACTTATATGAAAATTTATTACTTCATAGACTTTATACATTTAATACTTATATGAAAATTTATTACTTCATAGACTTTATATTTTTTATACTTATATAAAAATTTATTACTTCATAGACTTTATATTTTGCTTCATAGACTTTATACATTTAATACTTATATGAAAATTTATTACTTCATAGACTTTATACATTTAATACTTATATGAAAATTTATTACTTCATAGACCTTATACATTTAATACTTATATGAAAATTTATTACTTCATAGACTTTATACAATTAATACTTATATGAAAATTTATTACTTCATAGAATTTATACATTTAGTACTTTTATGAAAATTTATTACTTCATAGACTTTATACAATTAATACTTATATGAAAATTTATTACTTCATAGACTTTATACAATTAATACTTATATCAAAATTTATTACTTCATAGACTTTATACATTTAATACTTATATGAAAATTTATTACTTCATAGACTTTATACAATTAATACTTATATGAAAATTTATTACTTCATAGACTTTATACATTTAATACTTATATGAAAATTTATTACTTCATAGACTTTATACATTTAATACTTATATGAAAATTTATTAATTCATAGACTTTATACAATTAATACTTATATGAAAATTTATTACTTCATAGACTTTATACATTTAATACTTATATGAAAATTTATTACTTCATAGACTTTATACATTTAATACTTATATGAAAATTTATTACTTCATAGACTATATACATTTAATACTTATATGAAAATTTATTACTTCATAGACTTTATACAATTAATACTTATATGAAAATTTATTTCTTCATACACTTTATACATTTACTACTTATATGAAAATTTATTACTTCATAGACTTTATACATTTAATACTTATATGAAAATTTATTACTTCATAGACTTTATACATTTAATACTTATATGAAAATTTATTACTTCATAGACCTTATACATTTAATACTTATATGAAAATTTATTACTTCATAGACTTTATACAATTAATACTTATATGAAAATTTATTACTTCATAGAATTTATACATTTAGTACTTTTATGAAAATTTATTACTTCATAGACTTTATACAATTAATACTTATATGAAAATTTATTACTTCATAGACTTTATACAATTAATACTTATATCAAAATTTATTACTTCATAGATTTTATACATTTAATACTTATATGAAAATTTATTACTTCATAGACTTTATACATTTAATACTTATATGAAAATTTATTACTTCATAGACTTTATACAATTAATACTTATATGAAAATTTATTACTTCATAGACTTTATACATTTAGTACTTATATGAAAATTTATTACTTCATAGACTTTATACAATTAATACTTATATGAAAATTTATTACTTCATAGACTTTATACAATTAATACTTATATGAAAATTTATTACTTCATAGACTTTATACAATTAATACTTATATCAAAATTTATTACTTCATAGACTTTATACATTTAATACTTATATAAAAATTTATTACTTCATAGACTTTATACATTTAATACTTATATGAAAATTTATTACTTCATAGACTTTATACAATTAATACTTATATGAAAATTTATTACTTCATAGACTTTATACATTTAGTACTTATATGAAAATTTATTACTTCATAGACTTTATACAATTAATACTTATATGAAAATTTATTACTTCATAGACTTTATACATTTAATACTTATATGAAAATTTATTACTTCATAGACTTTATATTTTTTATACTTATATAAAAATTTATTACTTCATAGACTTTATATTTTGCTTCATAGACTTTATACATTTAATACTTATATGAAAATTTATTACTTCATAGACTTTATACAATTAATACTTATATGAAAATTTATTACTTCATAGACTTTATACATTTAATACTTATATGAAAATTTATTACTTCATAGACTTTATATTTTTTATACTTATATAAAAATTTATTACTTCATAGACTTTATATTTTGCTTCATAGACTTTATACATTTAATACTTATATGAAAATTTATTACTTCATAGACTTTATACATTTAATACTTATATGAAAATTTATTACTTCATAGACTTTATACATTTAATACTTATATGAAAATTTATTACTTCATAGACTTTATACAATTAATACTTATATGAAAATTTATTACTTCATACACTTTATACATTTACTACTTATATGAAAATTTATTACTTCATAGACTTTATACATTTAGTACTTATATGAAAATTTATTACTTCATAGACTTTATACAATTAATACTTATATGAAAATTTATTACTTCATAGACTTTATACAATTAATACTTATATGAAAATTTATTACTTCATAGACTTTATACAATTATACTTATATGAAAATTTATTACTTCATAGACTTTATACAATTAATACTTATATGAAAATTTATTACTTCATAGACTTTATACATTTAATACTTATATGAAAATTTATTACTTCATAGACTTTATATTTTTTATACTTATATAAAAATTTATTACTTCATAGACTTTATATTTTGCTTCATAGACTTTATACATTTAATACTTATATGAAAATTTATTACTTCATAGACTTTATACAATTAATACTTATATGAAAATTTATTACTTCATAGACTTTATACATTTAATACTTATATGAAAATTTATTACTTCATAGACTTTATATTTTTTATACTTATATAAAAATTTATTACTTCATAGACTTTATATTTTGCTTCATAGACTTTATACATTTAATACTTATATGAAAATTTATTACTTCATAGACTTTATACATTTAATACTTATATGAAAATTTATTACTTCATAGACTTTATACATTTAATACTTATATGAAAATTTATTACTTCATAGACTTTATACAATTAATACTTATATGAAAATTTATTACTTCATACACTTTATACATTTACTACTTATATGAAAATTTATTACTTCATAGACTTTATACAATTAATACTTATATGAAAATTTATTACTTCATAGACTTTATACATTTAATACTTATATGAAAATTTATTACTTCATAGACTTTATACAATTAATACTTATATGAAAATTTATTACTTCATAGACTTTATACATTTAATACTTATATGAAAATTTATTACTTCATAGACTTTATACAATTAATACTTATATGAAAATTTATTACTTCATAGACTTTATACATTTAATACTTATATGAAAATTTATTACTTCATAGACTTTATACATTTAATACTTATATGAAAATTTATTACTTCATAGACCTTATACATTTAATACTTATATGAAAATTTATTACTTCATAGACTTTATACATTTAATACTTATATGAAAATTTATTACTTCATAGAATTTATACATTTAGTACTTATATGAAAATTTATTACTTCATAGACTTTATACAATTAATACTTATATGAAAATTTATTACTTCATAGACTTTATACAATTAATACTTATATGAAAATTTATTACTTCATAGACTTTATACATTTAATACTTATATGAAAATTTATTACTTCATAGACTTTATACAATTAATACTTATATGAAAATTTATTACTTCATAGACTTTATACAATTAATACTTATATGAAAATTTATTACTTCATAGACTTTATACATTTAATACTTATATGAAAATTTATTACTTCATAGACTTTATATTTTTTATACTTATATAAAAATTTATTACTTCATAGACTTTATATTTTGCTTCATAGACTTTATACATTTAATACTTATATGAAAATTTATTACTTCATAGACTTTATACAATTAATACTTATATGAAAATTTATTACTTCATAGACTTTATACATTTAATACTTATATGAAAATTTTTTACTTCATAGACTTTATATTTTTTATACTTATATAAAAATTTATTACTTCATAGACTTTATATTTTGCTTCATAGACTTTATACATTTAATACTTATATGAAAATTTATTACTTCATAGACTTTATACAATTAATACTTATATGAAAATTTATTACTTCATAGACTTTATACATTTAATACTTATATGAAAATTTATTACTTCATAGACTTTATATTTTTTATACTTATATAAAAATTTATTACTTCATAGACTTTATATTTTGCTTCATAGACTTTATACATTTACTACTTATATGAAAATTTATTACTTCATAGACTTTATACATTTAATACTTATATGAAAATTTATTACTTCATAGACTTTATACATTTAATACTTATATGAAAATTTATTACTTCATAGACCTTATACATTTACTACTTATATGAAAATTTATTACTTCATAGACTTTATACAATTAATACTTATATGAAAATTTATTACTTCATAGACTTTATACATTTACTACTTATATGAAAATTTATTACTTCATAGACTTTATACAATTAATACTTATATGAAAATTTATTACTTCATAGACTTTATACATTTAATACTTATATGAAAATTTATTACTTCATAGACTTTATACATTTAATACTTATATGAAAATTTATTACTTCATAGACCTTATACATTTAATACTTATATGAAAATTTATTACTTCATAGACTTTATACAATTAATACTTATATGAAAATTTATTACTTCATAGAATTTATACATTTAGTACTTTTATGAAAATTTATTACTTCATAGACTTTATACAATTAATACTTATATGAAAATTTATTACTTCATAGACTTTATACAATTAATACTTATATCAAAATTTATTACTTCATAGACTTTATACATTTAATACTTATATGAAAATTTATTACTTCATAGACTTTATACAATTAATACTTATATGAAAATTTATTACTTCATAGACTTTATACATTTAATACTTATATGAAAATTTATTACTTCATAGACTTTATACATTTAATACTTATATGAAAATTTATTAATTCATAGACTTTATACAATTAATACTTATATGAAAATTTATTACTTCATAGACTTTATACATTTAATACTTATATGAAAATTTATTACTTCATAGACTTTATACATTTAATACTTATATGAAAATTTATTACTTCATAGACTATATACATTTAATACTTATATGAAAATTTATTACTTCATAGACTTTATACAATTAATACTTATATGAAAATTTATTTCTTCATACACTTTATACATTTACTACTTATATGAAAATTTATTACTTCATAGACTTTATACAATTAATACTTATATGAAAATTTATTACTTCATAGACTTTATACATTTACTACTTATATGAAAATTTATTACTTCATAGACTTTATACAATTAATAC
The DNA here is from genome assembly GCF_042242935.1 of Bactrocera oleae. NCBI lineage: Eukaryota > Metazoa > Arthropoda > Insecta > Diptera > Tephritidae > Bactrocera > Bactrocera oleae. The sequence continues at coordinate 2,833,270 of NW_027212752.1, read as the reverse complement.
TTATATGAAAATTTATTACTTCATAGACTTTATACAATTAATACTTATATGAAAATTTATTACTTCATAGACTTTATACATTTAATACTTATATGAAAATTTATTACTTCATAGACTTTATACAATTAATACTTATATGAAAATTTATTACTTCATAGACTTTATACATTTAATACTTATATGAAAATTTATTACTTCATAGACTTTATACATTTAATACTTATATGAAAATTTATTACTTCATAGACTTTATACAATTAATACTTATATGAAAATTTATTACTTCATAGACTTTATACATTTAATACTTATATGAAAATTTATTACTTCATAGACTTTATACATTTAATACTTATATGAAAATTTATTACTTCATAGACTTTATACAATTACTACTAATATGAAAATTTATTACTTCATACACTTTATACAATTAATACTTATATGAAAATTTATTACTTCATAGACTTTATACATTTACTACTTATATGAAAATTTATTACTTCATAGACTTTATACAATTAATACTTATATGAAAATTTATTACTTCATAGACTTTATACAATTAATACTTATATGAAAATTTATTACTTCATAGACTTTATACATTTAATACTTATATGAAAATTTATTACTTCATAGACTTTATACAATTAATACTTATATGAAAATTTATTACTTCATAGACTTTATACAATTAATACTTATATGAAAATTTATTACTTCATAGACTTTATACAATTAATACTTATATGAAAATTTATTACTTCATAGACTTTATACATTTAATACTTATATGAAAATTTATTACTTCATAGACTTTATACAATTAATACTTATATGAAAATTTATTACTTCATAGACTTTATACATTTAATACTTATATGAAAATTTATTACTTCATAGACTTTATACATTTAATACTTATATGAAAATTTATTACTTCATAGACTTTATACAATTAATACTTATATGAAAATTTATTACTTCATAGACTTTATACATTTAGTACTTATATGAAAATTTATTACTTCATAGACTTTATACATTTAATACTTATATGAAAATTTATTACTTCATAGACTTTATATTTTGCTTCATAGACTTTATACATTTAATACTTATATGAAAATTTATTACTTCATAGACTTTATACAATTAATACTTATATGAAAATTTATTACTTCATACACTTTATACATTTACTACTTATATGAAAATTTATTACTTCATAGACTTTATACAATTAATACTTATATGAAAATTTATTACTTCATAGACTTTATACATTTACTACTTATATGAAAATTTATTACTTCATAGACTTTATACAATTAATACTTATATGAAAATTTATTACTTCATAGACTTTATACAATTAATACTTATATGAAAATTTATTACTTCATAGACTTTATACATTTAATACTTATATGAAAATTTATTACTTCATAGACTTTATACAATTAATACTTATATGAAAATTTATTACTTCATAGACTTTATATTTTTTATACTTATATAAAAATTTATTACTTCATAGACTTTATACATTTAATACTTATATGAAAATTTATTACTTCATAGACTTTATACATTTAATACTTATATGAAAATTTATTACTTCATAGACTTTATACATTTAATACTTATATAAAAATTTATTACTTCATAGACTTTATACATTTAATACTTATATGAAAATTTATTACTTCATACACTTTATACATTTACTACTAATATGAAAATTTATTACTTCATACACTTTATACAATTAATACTTATATGAAAATTTATTACTTCATAGACTTTATACATTTACTACTTATATGAAAATTTATTACTTCATAGACTTTATACAATTAATACTTATATGAAAATTTATTACTTCATAGACTTTATACAATTAATACTTATATGAAAATTTATTACTTCATAGACTTTATACATTTAATACTTATATGAAAATTTATTACTTCATAGACTTTATACAATTAATACTTATATGAAAATTTATTACTTCATAGACTTTATACATTTAATACTTATATGAAAATTTATTACTTCATAGACTTTATACATTTAATACTTATATGAAAATTTATTACTTCATATATACTTTATACGATTAATACTTATATGAAAATTTATTACTTCATAGACTTTATACATTTAATACTTATATGAAAATTTATTACTTCATAGACTTTATACATTTAGTACTTATATGAAAATTTATTACTTCATAGACTTTATACAATTAATACTTATATGAAAATTTATTACTTCATAGACTTTATATTTTGCTTGATAGACTTTATACATTTAATACTTATATGAAAATTTATTACTTCATAGACTTTATACAATTAATACTTATATGAAAATTTATTACTTCATAGACTTTATACATTTAATACTTATATGAAAATTTATTACTTCATAGACTTTATATTTTTTATACTTATATAAAAATTTATTACTTCATAGACTTTATACATTTAATACTTATATGAAAATTTATTACTTCATACACTTTATACATTTACTACTAATATGAAAATTTATTACTTCATACACTTTATACAATTAATACTTATATGAAAATTTATTACTTCATAGACTTTATACATTTACTACTTATATGAAAATTTATTACTTCATAGACTTTATACAATTAATACTTATATGAAAATTTATTACTTCATAGACTTTATACAATTAATACTTATATGAAAATTTATTACTTCATAGACTTTATACATTTAATACTTATATGAAAATTTATTACTTCATAGACTTTATACAATTAATACTTATATGAAAATTTATTACTTCATAGACTTTATACATTTAGTACTTATATGAAAATTTATTACTTCATAGACTTTATACATTTAATACTTATATGAAAATTTATTACTTCATAGACTTTATATTTTGCTTGATAGACTTTATACATTTAATACTTATATGAAAATTTATTACTTCATAGACTTTATACAATTAATACTTATATGAAAATTTATTACTTCATAGACTTTATACAATTAATACTTATATGAAAATTCATAACTTCATAGACTTTATACAGTTAATACTTATATGAAAATTTATTACTTCATAGACTTTATACATTTACTACTTATATGAAAATTTATTACTTCATAGACTTTATACAATTAATACTTATATGAAAATTTATTACTTCATAGACTTTATACATTTAATACTTATATGAAAATTTATTACTTCATAGACTTAATACATTTAATACTTATATGAAAATTTATTACTTCATAGACTTTATACAATTAATACTTATATGAAAATTTATTACTTCATAGACTTTATACAATTAATACTTATATGAAAATTTATTACTTCATAGACTTTATACATTTAATACTTATATGAAAATTTATTACTTCATACACTTTATACATTTAATACTTATATGAAAATTTATTACTTCATAGACTTTATACAATTAATACTTATATGAAAATTTATTACTTCATAGACTTTATACATTTAGTACTTATATGAAAATTTATTACTTCATAGACTTTATACATTTAATACTTATATGAAAATTTATTACTTCATAGACTTTATACAATTAATACTTATATGAAAATTTATTACTTCATAGACTTTATACATTTAATACTTATATGAAAATTTATTACTTCATAGACTTTATATTTTTTATACTTATATAAAAATTTATTACTTCATAGACTTTATATTTTGCTTCATAGACTTTATACATTTACTACTTATATGAAAATTTATTACTTCATAGACTTTATACATTTAATACTTATATGAAAATTTATTACTTCATAGACTTTATACATTTAATACTTATATGAAAATTTATTACTTCATAGACCTTATACATTTACTACTTATATGAAAATTTATTACTTCATAGACTTTATACAATTAATACTTATATGAAAATTTATTACTTCATAGACTTTATACATTTAGTACTTATATGAAAATTTATTACTTCATAGACTTTATACAATTAATACTTATATGAAAATTTATTACTTCATAGACTTTATACATTTAATACTTATATGAAAATTTATTACTTCATAGACTTTATACAATTAATACTTATATGAAAATTTATTACTTCATAGACTTTATACATTTAATACTTATATGAAAATTTATTACTTCATATATACTTTATACAATTAATACTTATATGAAAATTTATTACTTCATAGACTTTATACATTTAATACTTATATGAAAATTTATTACTTCATAGACTTTATATTTTTTATACTTATATAAAAATTTATTACTTCATACACTTTATACATTTACTACTAATATGAAAATTTATTACTTCATATATACTTTATACAATTAATACTTATATGAAAATTTATTACTTCATAGACTTTATACATTTAATACTTATATGAAAATTTATTACTTCATAGACTTTATATTTTTTATACTTATATAAAAATTTATTACTTCATAGACTTTATACATTTAATACTTATATGAAAATTTATTACTTCATACACTTTATACATTTACTACTAATATGAAAATTTATTACTTCATACACTTTATACAATTAATACTTATATGAAAATTTATTACTTCATAGACTTTATACATTTACTACTTATATGAAAATTTATTACTTCATAGACTTTATACAATTAATACTTATATGAAAATTTATTACTTCATAGAATTTATACATTTAGTACTTTTATGAAAATTTATTACTTCATAGACTTTATACAATTAATACTTATATGAAAATTTATTACTTCATAGACTTTATACAATTAATACTTATATCAAAATTTATTACTTCATAGACTTTATACATTTAATACTTATATGAAAATTTATTACTTCATAGACTTTATACAATTAATACTTATATGAAAATTTATTACTTCATAGACTTTATACATTTAATACTTATATGAAAATTTATTACTTCATAGACTTTATACATTTAATACTTATATGAAAATTTATTAATTCATAGACTTTATACAATTAATACTTATATGAAAATTTATTACTTCATAGACTTTATACATTTAATACTTATATGAAAATTTATTACTTCATAGACTTTATACATTTAATACTTATATGAAAATTTATTACTTCATAGACTTTATACATTTAATACTTATATGAAAATTTATTACTTCATAGACTTTATACAATTAATACTTATATGAAAATTTATTACTTCATACACTTTATACATTTACTACTTATATGAAAATTTATTACTTCATAGACTTTATACAATTAATACTTATATGAAAATTTATTACTTCATAGACTTTATACATTTACTACTTATATGAAAATTTATTACTTCATAGACTTTATACAATTAATACTTATATGAAAATTTATTACTTCATAGACTTTATACATTTACTACTTATATGAAAATTTATTACTTCATAGACTTTATACATTTAATACTTATATGAAAATTTATTACTTCATAGACTTTATATTTTTTATACTTATATAAAAATTTATTACTTCATAGACTTTATACATTTAATACTTATATGAAAATTTATTACTTCATAGACTTTATACATTTAATACTTATATGAAAATTTATTACTTCATAGACCTTATACATTTAATACTTATATGAAAATTTATTACTTCATAGACTTTATACAATTAATACTTATATGAAAATTTATTACTTCATAGACTTTATACAATTAATACTTATATGAAAATTTATTACTTCATAGACTTTATACATTTAATACTTATATGAAAATTTATTACTTCATAGACTTTATACAATTAATACTTATATGAAAATTTATTACTTCATAGAATTTATACATTTACTACTTATATGAAAATTTATTACTTCATAGACTTTATACATTTAATACTTATATGAAAATTTATTACTTCATAGACTTTATACAATTAATACTTATATGAAAATTTATTACTTCATAGACTTTATACATTTAATACTTATATGAAAATTTATTACTTCATATATACTTTATACAATTAATACTTATATGAAAATTTATTACTTCATAGACTTTATACATTTAATACTTATATGAAAATTTATTACTTCATAGACTTTATATTTTTTATACTTATATAAAAATTTATTACTTCATAGACTTTATACATTTAATACTTATATGAAAATTTATTACTTCATAGACTTTATACATTTACTACTTATATGAAAATTTATTACTTCATAAACTTTATACAATTAATACTTATATGAAAATTTATTACTTCATAGACTTTATACATTTAGTACTTATATGAAAATTTATTACTTCATAGACTTTATACAATTAATACTTATATGAAAATTTATTACTTCATAGACTTTATACAATTAATACTTATATGAAAATTTATTACTTCATAGACTTTATACAATTAATACTTATATGAAAATTTATTACTTCATACACTTTATACATTTACTACTTAAAATTTATTACTTCATAGACTTTATACAATTAATACTTATATGAAAATTTATTACTTCATAGACTTTATACATTTACTACTTATATGAAAATTTATTACTTCATAGACTTTATACAATTAATACTTATATGAAAATTTATTACTTCATAGACTTTATACATTTAATACTTATATGAAAATTTATTACTTCATATATACTTTATACAATTAATACTTATATGAAAATTTATTACTTCATAGACTTTATACATTTAATACTTATATGAAAATTTATTACTTCATAGACTTTATATTTTTTATACTTATATAAAAATTTATTACTTCATAGACTTTATACATTTAATACTTATATGAAAATTTATTACTTCATACACTTTATACATTTACTACTAATATGAAAATTTATTACTTCATACACTTTATACAATTAATACTTATATGAAAATTTATTACTTCATAGACTTTATACATTTAATACTTATATGAAAATTTATTACTTCATAGACTTTATATTTTTTATACTTATATAAAAATTTATTACTTCATAGACTTTATATTTTGCTTCATAGACTTTATACATTTACTACTTATATGAAAATTTATTACTTCATAGACTTTATACATTTAATACTTATATGAAAATTTATTACTTCATAGACTTTATACATTTAATACTTATATGAAAATTTATTACTTCATAGACCTTATACATTTACTACTTATATGAAAATTTATTACTTCATAGACTTTATACAATTAATACTTATATGAAAATTTATTACTTCATAGACTTTATACATTTACTACTTATATGAAAATTTATTACTTCATAGACTTTATACAATTAATACTTATATGAAAATTTATTACTTCATAGACTTTATACATTTAATACTTATATGAAAATTTATTACTTCATAGACTTTATACAATTAATACTTATATGAAAATTTATTACTTCATAGAATTTATACATTTAGTACTTTTATGAAAATTTATTACTTCATAGACTTTATACAATTAATACTTATATGAAAATTTATTACTTCATAGACTTTATACAATTAATACTTATATCAAAATTTATTACTTCATAGACTTTATACATTTAATACTTATATGAAAATTTATTACTTCATAGACTTTATACAATTAATACTTATATGAAAATTTATTACTTCATAGACTTTATACATTTAATACTTATATGAAAATTTATTACTTCATAGACTTTATACATTTAATACTTATATGAAAATTTATTAATTCATAGACTTTATACAATTAATACTTATATGAAAATTTATTACTTCATAGACTTTATACATTTAATACTTATATGAAAATTTATTACTTCATAGACTTTATACATTTAATACTTATATGAAAATTTATTACTTCATAGACTTTATACATTTAATACTTATATGAAAATTTATTACTTCATAGACTTTATACAATTAATACTTATATGAAAATTTATTACTTCATACACTTTATACATTTACTACTTATATGAAAATTTATTACTTCATAGACTTTATACAATTAATACTTATATGAAAATTTATTACTTCATAGACTTTATACATTTACTACTTATATGAAAATTTATTACTTCATAGACTTTATACAATTAATACTTATATGAAAATTTATTACTTCATAGACTTTATACATTTACTACTTATATGAAAATTTATTACTTCATAGACTTTATACATTTAATACTTATATGAAAATTTATTACTTCATAGACTTTATATTTTGCTTGATAGACTTTATACATTTAATACTTATATGAAAATTTATTACTTCATAGACTTTATACAATTAATACTTATATGAAAATTTATTACTTCATAGACTTTATACATTTAATACTTATATGAAAATTTATTACTTCATAGACTTTATATTTTTTATACTTATATAAAAATTTATTACTTCATAGACTTTATATTTTGCTTCATAGACTTTATACATTTACTACTTATATGAAAATTTATTACTTCATAGACTTTATACATTTAATACTTATATGAAAATTTATTACTTCATAGACTTTATACATTTACTACTTATATGAAAATTTATTACTTCATAGACTTTATACATTTAATACTTATATGAAAATTTATTACTTCATAGACTTTATACATTTAATACTTATATGAAAATTTATTACTTCATAGACCTTATACATTTACTACTTATATGAAAATTTATTACTTCATAGACTTTATACAATTAATACTTATATGAAAATTTATTACTTCATAGACTTTATACATTTACTACTTATATGAAAATTTATTACTTCATAGACTTTATACAATTAATACTTATATGAAAATTTATTACTTCATAGACTTTATACATTTAATACTTATATGAAAATTTATTACTTCATAGACTTTATACAATTAATACTTATATGAAAATTTATTACTTCATAGAATTTATACATTTAGTACTTTTATGAAAATTTATTACTTCATAGACTTTATACAATTAATACTTATATGAAAATTTATTACTTCATAGACTTTATACAATTAATACTTATATCAAAATTTATTACTTCATAGACTTTATACATTTAATACTTATATGAAAATTTATTACTTCATAGACTTTATACAATTAATACCTATATGAAAATTTATTACTTCATAGACTTTATACATTTAATACTTATATGAAAATTTATTACTTCATAGACTTTATACATTTAATACTTATATGAAAATTTATTAATTCATAGACTTTATACAATTAATACTTATATGAAAATTTATTACTTCATAGACTTTATACATTTAATACTTATATGAAAATTTATTACTTCATAGACTTTATACATTTAATACTTATATGAAAATTTATTACTTCATAGACTTTATACATTTAATACTTATATGAAAATTTATTACTTCATAGACTTTATACAATTAATACTTATATGAAAATTTATTACTTCATACACTTTATACATTTACTACTTATATGAAAATTTATTACTTCATAGACTTTATACAATTAATACTTATATGAAAATTTATTACTTCATAGACTTTATACATTTACTACTTATATGAAAATTTATTACTTCATAGACTTTATACAATTAATACTTATATGAAAATTTATTACTTCATAGACTTTATACATTTAATACTTATATGAAAATTTATTACTTCATAGACTTTATACATTTAATACTTATATGAAAATTTATTACTTCATAGACTTTATATTTTTTATACTTATATAAAAATTTATTACTTCATAGACTTTATACATTTAATACTTATATGAAAATTTATTACTTCATAGACTTTATACATTTAATACTTATATGAAAATTTATTACTTCATAGACCTTATACATTTAATACTTATATGAAAATTTATTACTTCATAGACTTTATACAATTAATACTTATATGAAAATTTATTACTTCATAGAATTTATACATTTAGTACTTATATGAAAATTTATTACTTCATAGACTTTATACAATTAATACTTATATGAAAATTTATTACTTCATAGACTTTATACAATTAATACTTATATGAAAATTTATTACTTCATAGACTTTATACATTTAATACTTATATGAAAATTTATTACTTCATAGACTTTATACAATTAATACTTATATGAAAATTTATTACTTCATAGAATTTATACATTTACTACTTATATGAAAATTTATTACTTCATAGACTTTATACATTTAATACTTATATGAAAATTTATTACTTCATAGACTTTATACAATTAATACTTATATGAAAATTTATTACTTCATAGACTTTATACATTTAATACTTATATGAAAATTTATTACTTCATATATACTTTATACAATTAATACTTATATGAAAATTTATTACTTCATAGACTTTATACATTTAATACTTATATGAAAATTTATTACTTCATAGACTTTATATTTTTTATACTTATATAAAAATTTATTACTTCATAGACTTTATACATTTAATACTTATATGAAAATTTATTACTTCATAGACTTTATACATTTACTACTTATATGAAAATTTATTACTTCATAAACTTTATACAATTAATACTTATATGAAAATTTATTACCTCATAGACTTTATACATTTAGTACTTATATGAAAATTTATTACTTCATAGACTTTATACAATTAATACTTATATGAAAATTTATTACTTCATAGACTTTATACAATTAATACTTATATGAAAATTTATTACTTCATAGACTTTATACAATTAATACTTATATGAAAATTTATTACTTCATACACTTTATACATTTACTACTTAAAATTTATTACTTCATAGACTTTATACAATTAATACTTATATGAAAATTTATTACTTCATAGACTTTATACATTTACTACTTATATGAAAATTTATTACTTCATAGACTTTATACAATTAATACTTATATGAAAATTTATTACTTCATAGACTTTATACATTTAATACTTATATGAAAATTTATTACTTCATATATACTTTATACAATTAATACTTATATGAAAATTTATTACTTCATAGACTTTATACATTTAATACTTATATGAAAATTTATTACTTCATAGACTTTATATTTTTTATACTTATATAAAAATTTATTACTTCATAGACTTTATACATTTAATACTTATATGAAAATTTATTACTTCATACACTTTATACATTTACTACTAATATGAAAATTTATTACTTCATACACTTTATACAATTAATACTTATATGAAAATTTATTACTTCATAGACTTTATACATTTAATACTTATATGAAAATTTATTACTTCATAGACTTTATATTTTTTATACTTATATAAAAATTTATTACTTCATAGACTTTACATTTTGCTTCATAGACTTTATACATTTACTACTTATATGAAAATTTATTACTTCATAGACTTTATACATTTAATACTTATATGAAAATTTATTACTTCATAGACTTTATACATTTAATACTTATATGAAAATTTATTACTTCATAGACCTTATACATTTACTACTTATATGAAAATTTATTACTTCATAGACTTTATACAATTAATACTTATATGAAAATTTATTACTTCATAGACTTTATACATTTACTACTTATATGAAAATTTATTACTTCATAGACTTTATACAATTAATACTTATATGAAAATTTATTACTTCATAGACTTTATACATTTAATACTTATATGAAAATTTATTACTTCAAAGACTTTATACAATTAATACTTATATGAAAATTTATTACTTCATAGAATTTATACATTTAGTACTTTTATGAAAATTTATTACTTCATAGACTTTATACAATTAATACTTATATGAAAATTTATTACTTCATAGACTTTATACAATTAATACTTATATCAAAATTTATTACTTCATAGACTTTATACATTTAATACTTATATGAAAATTTATTACTTCATAGACTTTATACAATTAATACTTATATGAAAATTTATTACTTCATAGACTTTATACATTTAATACTTATATGAAAATTTATTACTTCATAGACTTTATACATTTAATACTTATATGAAAATTTATTAATTCATAGACTTTATACAATTAATACTTATATGAAAATTTATTACTTCATAGACTTTATACATTTAATACTTATATGAAAATTTATTACTTCATAGACTTTATACATTTAATACTTATATGAAAATTTATTACTTCATAGACTTTATACATTTAATACTTATATGAAAATTTATTACTTCATAGACTTTATACAATTAATACTTATATGAAAATTTATTACTTCATACACTTTATACATTTACTACTTATATGAAAATTTATTACTTCATAGACTTTATACAATTAATACTTATATGAAAATTTATTACTTCATAGACTTTATACATTTACTACTTATATGAAAATTTATTACTTCATAGACTTTATACAATTAATACTTATATGAAAATTTATTACTTCATAGACTTTATACATTTACTACTTATATGAAAATTTATTACTTCATAGACTTTATACATTTAATACTTATATGAAAATTTATTACTTCATAGACTTTATATTTTTTATACTTATATAAAAATTTATTACTTCATAGACTTTATACATTTAATACTTATATGAAAATTTATTACTTCATAGACTTTATACATTTAATACTTATATGAAAATTTATTACTTCATAGACCTTATACATTTAATACTTATATGAAAATTTATTACTTCATAGACTTTATACAATTAATACTTTTATGAAAATTTATTACTTCATAGAATTTATACATTTAGTACTTATATGAAAATTTATTACTTCATAGACTTTATACAATTAATACTTATATGAAAATTTATTACTTCATAGACTTTATACAATTAATACTTATATGAAAATTTATTACTTCATAGACTTTATACATTTAATACTTATATGAAAATTTATTACTTCATAGACTTTATACAATTAATACTTATATGAAAATTTATTACTTCATAGAATTTATACATTTACTACTTATATGAAAATTTATTACTTCATAGACTTTATACATTTAATACTTATATGAAAATTTATTACTTCATAGACTTTATACAATTAATACTTATATGAAAATTTATTACTTCATAGACTTTATACATTTAATACTTATATGAAAATTTATTACTTCATATATACTTTATACAATTAATACTTATATGAAAATTTATTACTTCATAGACTTTATACATTTAATACTTATATGAAAATTTATTACTTCATAGACTTTATATTTTTTATACTTATATAAAAATTTATTACTTCATAGACTTTATACATTTAATACTTATATGAAAATTTATTACTTCATAGACTTTATACATTTACTACTTATATGAAAATTTATTACTTCATAAACTTTATACAATTAATACTTATATGAAAATTTATTACTTCATAGACTTTATACATTTAGTACTTATATGAAAATTTATTACTTCATAGACTTTATACAATTAATACTTATATGAAAATTTATTACTTCATAGACTTTATACAATTAATACTTATATGAAAATTTATTACTTCATAGACTTTATACAATTAATACTTATATGAAAATTTATTACTTCATAGACTTTATACAATTAATACTTATATGAAAATTTATTACTTCATAGACTTTATACATTTAATACTTATATGAAAATTTATTACTTCATAGACTTTATATTTTTTATACTTATATAAAAATTTATTACTTCATAGACTTTATATTTTGCTTCATAGACTTTATACATTTAATACTTATATGAAAATTTATTACTTCATAGACTTTATACATTTAATACTTATATGAAAATTTATTACTTCATAGACTTTATATTTTTTATACTTATATAAAAATTTATTACTTCATAGACTTTATATTTTGCTTCATAGACTTTATACATTTAATACTTATATGAAAATTTATTACTTCATAGACTTTATACATTTAATACTTATATGAAAATTTATTACTTCATAGACTTTATACATTTAATACTTATATGAAAATTTATTACTTCATAGACTTTATACAATTAATACTTATATGAAAATTTATTACTTCATACACTTTATACATTTACTACTTATATGAAAATTTATTACTTCATAGACTTTATACAATTAATACTTATATGAAAATTTATTACTTCATAGACTTTATACATTTACTACTTATATGAAAATTTATTACTTCATAGACTTTATACAATTAATACTTATATGAAAATTTATTACTTCATAGACTTTATACATTTAATACTTATATGAAAATTTATTACTTCATATATACTTTATACAATTAATACTTATATGAAAATTTATTACTTCATAGACTTTATACATTTAATACTTATATGAAAATTTATTACTTCATAGACTTTATATTTTTTATACTTATATAAAAATTTATTACTTCATAGACTTTATACATTTAATACTTATATGAAAATTTATTACTTCATACACTTTATACATTTACTACTAATATGAAAATTTATTACTTCATACACTTTATACAATTAATACTTATATGAAAATTTATTACTTCATAGACTTTATACATTTACTACTTATATGAAAATTTATTACTTCATAGACTTTATACAATTAATACTTATATGAAAATTTATTACTTCATAGACTTTATACAATTAATACTTATATGAAAATTTATTACTTCATAGACTTTATACATTTAATACTTATATGAAAATTTATTACTTCATAGACTTTATACATTTAATACTTATATGAAAATTTATTACTTCATAGACTTTATACAATTAATACTTATATGAAAATTTATTACTTCATAGACTTTATACATTTAGTACTTATATGAAAATTTATTACTTCATAGACTTTATACATTTAATACTTATATGAAAATTTATTACTTCATAGACTTTATATTTTGTATACTTATATAAAAATTTATTACTTCATAGACTTTATATTTTTTATACTTATATAAAAATTTATTACTTCATAGACTTTATATTTTGCTTCATAGACTTTATACATTTACTACTTATATGAAAATTTATTACTTCATAGACTTTATACATTTAATACTTATATGAAAATTTATTACTTCATAGAATTTATACAATTAATACTTATATGAAAATTTATTACTTCATAGACTTTATACATTTAATACTTATATGAAAATTTATTACTTCATAGACTTTATACATTTAATACTTATATGAAAATTTATTACTTCATAGACTTTATACAATTAATACTTATATGAAAATTTATTACTTCATACACTTTATACATTTACTACTTATATGAAAATTTATTACTTCATAGACTTTATACAATTAATACTTATATGAAAATTTATTACTTCATAGACTTTATACATTTACTACTTATATGAAAATTTATTACTTCATAGACTTTATACAATTAATACTTATATGAAAATTTATTACTTCATAGACTTTATACAATTAATACTTATATGAAAATTTATTACTTCATAGACTTTATACATTTACTACTTATATGAAAATTTATTACTTCATAGACTTTATACAATTAATACTTATATGAAAATTTATTACTTCATAGACTTTATACAATTAATACTTATATGAAAATTTATTACTTCATAGACTTTATACAATTAATACTTATATGAAAATTTATTACTTCATAGACTTTATACAATTAATACTTATATGAAAATTTATTACTTCATAGACTTTATACATTTAATACTTATATGAAAATTTATTACTTCATAGACTTTATATTTTTTATACTTATATAAAAATTTATTACTTCATAGACTTTATACATTTAATACTTATATGAAAATTTATTACTTTATACACTTTATACATTTACTACTAATATGAAAATTTATTACTTCATAGACTTTATACATTTACTACTTATATGAAAATTTATTACTTCATAGACTTTATACAATTAATACTTATATGAAAATTTATTACTTCATAGACTTTATACATTTAATACTTATATGAAAATTTATTACTTCATAGACTTTATATTTTTTATACTTATATAAAAATTTATTACTTCATAGACTTTATACATTTAATACTTATATGAAAATTTATTACTTTATACACTTTATACATTTACTACTAATATGAAAATTTATTACTTCATACACTTTATACAATTAATACTTATATGAAAATTTATTACTTCATAGACTTTATACATTTACTACTTATATGAAAATTTATTACTTCATAGACTTTATACAATTAATACTTATATGAAAATTTATTACTTCATAGACTTTATACAATTAATACTTATATGAAAATTTATTACTTCATAGACTTTATACATTTAATACTTATATGAAAATTTATTACTTCATAGACTTTATACATTTAATACTTATATGAAAATTTATTACTTCATAGACTTTATATTTTTTATACTTATATAAAAATTTATTACTTCATAGACTTTATACATTTAATACTTATATGAAAATTTATTACTTTATACACTTTATACATTTACTACTAATATGAAAATTTATTACTTCATAGACTTTATACATTTACTACTTATATGAAAATTTATTACTTCATAGACTTTATACAATTAATACTTATATGAAAATTTATTACTTCATAGACTTTATACATTTAATACTTATATGAAAATTTATTACTTCATAGACTTTATATTTTTTATACTTATATAAAAATTTATTACTTCATAGACTTTATACATTTAATACTTATATGAAAATTTATTACTTTATACACTTTATACATTTACTACTAATATGAAAATTTATTACTTCATACACTTTATACAATTAATACTTATATGAAAATTTATTACTTCATAGACTTTATACATTTACTACTTATATGAAAATTTATTACTTCATAGACTTTATACAATTAATACTTATATGAAAATTTATTACTTCATAGACTTTATACAATTAATACTTATATGAAAATTTATTACTTCATAGACTTTATACATTTAATACTTATATGAAAATTTATTACTTCATAGACTTTATACATTTAATACTTATATGAAAATTTATTACTTCACAGACTTTATACATTTAGTACTTATATGAAAATTTATTACTTCATAGACTTTATACATTTAATACTTATATGAAAATTTATTACTTCATAGACTTTATATTTTTTATACTTATATAAAAATTTATTACTTCATAGACTTTATATTTTTTATACTTATATAAAAATTTATTACTTCATAGACTTTATATTTTGCTTCATAGACTTTATACATTTACTACTTATATGAAAATTTATTACTTCATAGACTTTATACATTTAATACTTATATGAAAATTTATTACTTCATAGACTTTATACAATTAATACTTATATGAAAATTTATTACTTCATAGACTTTATACATTTAATACTTATATGAAAATTTATTACTTCATAGACTTTATACATTTAATACTTATATGAAAATTTATTACTTCATAGACTTTATACAATTAATACTTATATGAAAATTTATTACTTCATACACTTTATACATTTACTACTTATATGAAAATTTATTACTTCATAGACTTTATACAATTAATACTTATATGAAAATTTATTACTTCATAGACTTTATACATTTACTACTTATATGAAAATTTATTACTTCATAGACTTTATACAATTAATACTTATATGAAAATTTATTACTTCATAGACTTTATACATTTAATACTTATATGAAAATTTATTACTTCATATATACTTTATACAATTAATACTTATATGAAAATTTATTACTTCATAGGCTTTATACATTTAATACTTATATGAAAATTTATTACTTCAAAGACTTTATATTTTTTATACTTATATAAAAATTTATTACTTCATAGACTTTATACATTTAATACTTATATGAAAATTTATTACTTCATACACTTTATACATTTACTACTAATATGAAAATTTATTACTTCATACACTTTATACAATTAATACTTATATGAAAATTTATTACTTCATAGACTTTATACATTTACTACTTATATGAAAATTTATTACTTCATAGACTTTATACAATTAATACTTATATGAAAATTTATTACTTCATAGACTTTATACAATTAATACTTATATGAAAATTTATTACTTCATAGACTTTATACAATTAATACTTATATGAAAATTTATTACTTCATAGACTTTATACATTTAATACTTATATGAAAATTTATTACTTCATAGACTTTATACAATTAATACTTATATGAAAATTTATTACTTCATAGACTTTATACATTTAATACTTATATGAAAATTTATTACTTCATAGACTTTATACAATTAATACCTATATGAAAATTTATTACTTCATAGACTTTATACATTTAATACTTATATGAAAATTTATTACTTCATAGACTTTATACAATTAATACTTATATGAAAATTTATTACTTCATACACTTTATACAATTAATACTTATATGAAAATTTATTACTTCATAGACCTTATACATTTAATACTTATATGAAAATTTATTACTTCATAGACTTTATATTTTTTATACTTATATAAAAATTTATTACTTCATAGACTTTATACATTTAATACTTATATGAAAATTTATTACTTCATACACTTTATACATTTACTACTAATATGAAAATTTATTACTTCATACACTTTATACAATTAATACTTATATGAAAATTTATTACTTCATAGACCTTATACATTTACTACTTATATGAAAATTTATTACTTCATAGACTTTATACAATTAATACTTATATGAAAATTTATTACTTCATAGACTTTATACATTTAGTACTTATATGAAAATTTATTACTTCATAGACTTTATACAATTAATACTTATATGAAAATTTATTACTTCATAGACTTTATACATTTAATACTTATATGAAAATTTATTACTTCATAGACTTTATACAATTAATACTTATATGAAAATTTATTACTTCATACACTTTATACAATTAATACTTATATGAAAATTTATTACTTCATAGACTTTATACATTTAATACTTATATGAAAATTTATTACTTCATAGACTTTATATTTTTTATACTTATATAAAAATTTATTACTTCATAGACTTTATACATTTAATACTTATATGAAAATTTATTACTTCATAGACTTTATACAATTAATACTTATATGAAAATTTATTACTTCATAGACTTTATACATTTAATACTTATATGAAAATTTATTACTTCATAGACTTTATACAATTAATACTTATATGAAAATTTATTACTTCATAGACTTTATACAATTAATACCTATATGAAAATTTATTACTTCATAGACTTTATACATTTAATACTTATATGAAAATTTATTACTTCATAGACTTTATACAATTAATACTTATATGAAAATTTATTACTTCATAGACTTTATACATTTAATACTTATATGAAAATTTATTACTTCATAGACTTTATACAATTAATACTTATATGAAAATTTATTACTTCATAGACTTTATACAATTAATACCTATATGAAAATTTATTACTTCATAGACTTTATACATTTAATACTTATATGAAAATTTATTACTTCATAGACTTTATACAATTAATACTTATATGAAAATTTATTACTTCATACACTTTATACAATTAATACTTATATGAAAATTTATTACTTCATAGACCTTATACATTTAATACTTATATGAAAATTTATTACTTCATAGACTTTATATTTTTTATACTTATATAAAAATTTATTACTTCATAGACTTTATACATTTAATACTTATATGAAAATTTATTACTTCATACACTTTATACATTTACTACTACTATGAAAATTTATTACTTCATACACTTTATACAATTAATACTTATATGAAAATTTATTACTTCATAGACCTTATACATTTACTACTTATATGAAAATTTATTACTTCATAGACTTTATACAATTAATACTTATATGAAAATTTATTACTTCATAGACTTTATACATTTAGTACTTATATGAAAATTTATTACTTCATAGACTTTATACAATTAATACTTATATGAAAATTTATTACTTCATAGACTTTATACATTTAATACTTATATGAAAATTTATTACTTCATAGACTTTATACAATTAATACTTATATGAAAATTTATTACTTCATACACTTTATACAATTAATACTTATATGAAAATTTATTACTTCATAGACTTTATACATTTAGTACTTATATGAAAATTTATTACTTCATAGACTTTATACAATTAATACTTATATGAAAATTTATTACTTCATAGACTTTATACATTTAATACTTATATGAAAATTTATTACTTCATAGACTTTATACAATTAATACTTATATGAAAATTTATTACTTCATACACTTTATACAATTAATACTTATATGAAAATTTATTACTTCATAGACTTTATACATTTAATACTTATATGAAAATTTATTACTTCATAGACTTTATATTTTTTATACTTATATAAAAATTTATTACTTCATAGACTTTATACATTTAATACTTATATGAAAATTTATTACTTCATAGACTTTATACAATTAATACTTATATGAAAATTTATTACTTCATAGACTTTATACATTTAATACTTATATGAAAATTTATTACTTCATAGACTTTATACAATTAATACTTATATGAAAATTTATTACTTCATACACTTTATACAATTAATACTTATATGAAAATTTATTACTTCATAGACTTTATACATTTAATACTTATATGAAAATTTATTACTTCATAGACTTTATACAATTAATACTTATATGAAAATTTATTACTTCATACACTTTATACAATTAATACTTATATGAAAATTTATTACTTCATAGACTTTATACATTTAATACTTATATGAAAATTTATTACTTCATAGACTTTATATTTTTTATACTTATATGAAAATTTATTACTTCATAGACTTTATACATTTAATACTTATATGAAAATTTATTACTTCATAGACTTTATACAATTAATACTTATATGAAAATTTATTACTTCATAGACTTTATACATTTAATACTTATATGAAAATTTATTACTTCATAGACTTTATACAATTAATACTTATATGAAAATTTATTACTTCATACACTTTATACAATTAATACTTATATGAAAATTTATTACTTCATAGACTTTATACATTTAATACTTATATGAAAATTTATTACTTCATAGACTTTATATTTTTTATACTTATATAAAAATTTATTACTTCATAGACTTTATACATTTAATACTTATATGAAAATTTATTACTTCATACACTTTATACATTTACTACTAATATGAAAATTTATTACTTCATACACTTTATACAATTAATACTTATATGAAAATTTATTACTTCATAGACCTTATACATTTACTACTTATATGAAAATTTATTACTTCATAGACTTTATACAATTAATACTTATATGAAAATTTATTACTTCATAGACTTTATACATTTAGTACTTATATGAAAATTTATTACTTCATAGACTTTATACAATTAATACTTATATGAAAATTTATTACTTCATAGACTTTATACATTTAATACTTATATGAAAATTTATTACTTCATAGACTTTATACAATTAATACTTATATGAAAATTTATTACTTCATACACTTTATACATTTACTACTTTTATGAAAATTTATTACTTCATAGACTTTATACAATTAATACTTATTTGAAAATTTATTACTTCATAGACTTTATACATTTACTACTTATATGAAAATTTATTACTTCATAGACTTTATACAATTAATACTTATATGAAAATTTATTACTTCATAGACTTTATACATTTAATACTTATATGAAAATTTATTACTTCATATATACTTTATACAATTAATACTTATATGAAAATTTATTACTTCATAGACTTTATACATTTAATACTTATATGAAAATTTATTACTTCATAGACTTTATATTTTTTATACTTATATAAAAATTTATTACTTCATAGACTTTATACATTTAATACTTATATGAAAATTTATTACTTCATACACTTTATACATTTACTACTAATATGAAAATTTATTACTTCATACACTTTATACAATTAATACTTATATGAAAATTTATTACTTCATAGACTTTATACATTTACTACTTATATGAAAATTTATTACTTCATAGACTTTATACAATTAATACTTATATGAAAATTTATTACTTCATAGACTTTATACAATTAATACTTATATGAAAATTTATTACTTCATAGACTTTATACATTTAATACTTATATGAAAATTTATTACTTCATAGACTTTATACATTTAATACTTATATGAAAATTTATTACTTCATAGACTTTATACATTTAATACTTATATGAAAATTTATTACTTCATAGACTTTATATTTTTTATACTTATATAAAAATTTATTACTTCATAGACTTTATATTTTTTATACTTATATAAAAATTTATTACTTCATAGACTTTATACATTTAATACTTATATGAAAATTTATTACTTCATAGACTTTATACAATTAATACTTATATGAAAATTTATTACTTCATAGACTTTATACAATTAATACTTATATGAAAATTTATTACTTCATAGACTTTATACAATTAATACTTATATGAAAATTTATTACTTCATAGACTTTATACATTTACTACTTATATGAAAATTTATTACTTCATAGACTTTATACAATTAATACTTATATGAAAATTTATTACTTCATAGACTTTATACATTTAATACTTATATGAAAATTTATTACTTCATAGACTTTATACATTTAATACTTATATGAAAATTTATTACTTCATAGACCTTATACATTTAATACTTATATGAAAATTTATTACTTCATAGACTTTATACAATTAATACTTATATGAAAATTTATTACTTCATAGAATTTATACAATTAATACTTATATGAAAATTTATTACTTCATAGACTTTATACAATTAATACTTATATGAAAATTTATTACTTCATAGACTTTATACATTTAATACTTATATGAAAATTTATTACTTCATAGACTTTATATTTTTTATACTTATATAAAAATTTATTACTTCATAGACTTTATATTTTGCTTCATAGACTTTATACATTTACTACTTATATGAAAATTTATTACTTCATAGACTTTATACATTTAATACTTATATGAAAATTTATTACTTCATAGACTTTATACATTTAATACTTATATGAAAATTTATTACTTCATAGACCTTATACATTTACTACTTATATGAAAATTTATTACTTCATAGACTTTATACAATTAATACTTATATGAAAATTTATTACTTCATAGACTTTATACATTTACTACTTATATGAAAATTTATTACTTCATAGACTTTATACAATTAATACTTATATGAAAATTTATTACTTCATAGACTTTATACATTTAATACTTATATGAAAATTTATTACTTCATAGACTTTATACATTTAATACTTATATGAAAATTTATTACTTCATAGACCTTATACATTTAATACTTATATGAAAATTTATTACTTCATAGACTTTATACAATTAATACTTATATGAAAATTTATTACTTCATAGAATTTATACATTTAGTACTTTTATGAAAATTTATTACTTCATAGACTTTATACATTTAATACTTATATGAAAATTTATTACTTCATAGACCTTATACATTTAATACTTATATGAAAATTTATTACTTCATAGACTTTATACAATTAATACTTATATGAAAATTTATTACTTCATAGAATTTATACATTTAATACTTATATGAAAATTTATTACTTCATAGACTTTATATTTTTTATACTTATATGAAAATTTATTACTTCATAGACTTTATACATTTAATACTTATATGAAAATTTATTACTTCATAGACTTTATACAATTAATACTTATATGAAAATTTATTACTTCATAGACTTTATACATTTAATACTTATATGAAAATTTATTACTTCATAGACTTTATACAATTAATACTTATATGAAAATTTATTACTTCATACACTTTATACAATTAATACTTATATGAAAATTTATTACTTCATAGACTTTATACATTTAATACTTATATGAAAATTTATTACTTCATAGACTTTATATTTTTTATACTTATATAAAAATTTATTACTTCATAGACTTTATACATTTAATACTTATATGAAAATTTATTACTTCATACACTTTATACATTTACTACTAATATGAAAATTTATTACTTCATACACTTTATACAATTAATACTTATATGAAAATTTATTACTTCATAGACCTTATACATTTACTACTTATATGAAAATTTATTACTTCATAGACTTTATACAATTAATACTTATATGAAAATTTATTACTTCATAGACTTTATACATTTAGTACTTATATGAAAATTTATTACTTCATAGACTTTATACAATTAATACTTATATGAAAATTTATTACTTCATAGACTTTATACATTTAATACTTATATGAAAATTTATTACTTCATAGACTTTATACAATTAATACTTATATGAAAATTTATTACTTCATACACTTTATACATTTACTACTTTTATGAAAATTTATTACTTCATAGACTTTATACAATTAATACTTATTTGAAAATTTATTACTTCATAGACTTTATACATTTACTACTTATATGAAAATTTATTACTTCATAGACTTTATACAATTAATACTTATATGAAAATTTATTACTTCATAGACTTTATACATTTAATACTTATATGAAAATTTATTACTTCATATATACTTTATACAATTAATACTTATATGAAAATTTATTACTTCATAGACTTTATACATTTAATACTTATATGAAAATTTATTACTTCATAGACTTTATATTTTTTATACTTATATAAAAATTTATTACTTCATAGACTTTATACATTTAATACTTATATGAAAATTTATTACTTCATACACTTTATACATTTACTACTAATATGAAAATTTATTACTTCATACACTTTATACAATTAATACTTATATGAAAATTTATTACTTCATAGACTTTATACATTTACTACTTATATGAAAATTTATTACTTCATAGACTTTATACAATTAATACTTATATGAAAATTTATTACTTCATAGACTTTATACAATTAATACTTATATGAAAATTTATTACTTCATAGACTTTATACATTTAATACTTATATGAAAATTTATTACTTCATAGACTTTATACATTTAATACTTATATGAAAATTTATTACTTCATAGACTTTATACATTTAATACTTATATGAAAATTTATTACTTCATAGACTTTATATTTTTTATACTTATATAAAAATTTATTACTTCATAGACTTTATATTTTTTATACTTATATAAAAATTTATTACTTCATAGACTTTATACATTTAATACTTATATGAAAATTTATTACTTCATAGACTTTATACAATTAATACTTATATGAAAATTTATTACTTCATAGACTTTATACAATTAATACTTATATGAAAATTTATTACTTCATAGACTTTATACAATTAATACTTATATGAAAATTTATTACTTCATAGACTTTATACATTTACTACTTATATGAAAATTGATTACTTCATAGACTTTATACAATTAATACTTATATGAAAATTTATTACTTCATAGACTTTATACATTTAATACTTATATGAAAATTTATTACTTCATAGACTTTATACATTTAATACTTATATGAAAATTTATTACTTCATAGACCTTATACATTTAATACTTATATGAAAATTTATTACTTCATAGACTTTATACAATTAATACTTATATGAAAATTTATTACTTCATAGAATTTATACAATTAATACTTATATGAAAATTTATTACTTCATAGACTTTATACAATTAATACTTATATGAAAATTTATTACTTCATAGACTTTATACATTTAATACTTATATGAAAATTTATTACTTCATAGACTTTATATTTTTTATACTTATATAAAAATTTATTACTTCATAGACTTTATATTTTGCTTCATAGACTTTATACATTTACTACTTATATGAAAATTTATTACTTCATAGACTTTATACATTTAATACTTATATGAAAATTTATTACTTCATAGACTTTATACATTTAATACTTATATGAAAATTTATTACTTCATAGACCTTATACATTTACTACTTATATGAAAATTTATTACTTCATAGACTTTATACAATTAATACTTATATGAAAATTTATTACTTCATAGACTTTATACATTTACTACTTATATGAAAATTTATTACTTCATAGACTTTATACAATTAATACTTATATGAAAATTTATTACTTCATAGACTTTATACATTTAATACTTATATGAAAATTTATTACTTCATAGACTTTATACATTTAATACTTATATGAAAATTTATTACTTCATAGACCTTATACATTTAATACTTATATGAAAATTTATTACTTCATAGACTTTATACAATTAATACTTATATGAAAATTTATTACTTCATAGAATTTATACATTTAGTACTTTTATGAAAATTTATTACTTCATAGACTTTATACAATTAATACTTATATCAAAATTTATTACTTCATAGACTTTATACATTTAATACTTATATGAAAATTTATTACTTCATAGACTTTATACAATTAATACTTATATGAAAATTTATTACTTCATAGACTTTATACATTTAATACTTATATGAAAATTTATTACTTCATAGACTTTATACATTTAACACTTATATGAAAATTTATTACTTCATAGACTTTATACAATTAATACTTATATGAAAATTTATTACTTCATAGACTTTATACATTTAATACCTATATGAAAATTTATTACTTCATAGACTTTATACATTTAATACTTATATGAAAATTTATTACTTCATAGACTTTATACATTTAATACTTATATGAAAATTTATTACTTCATAGACTTTATACAATTAATACTTATATGAAAATTTATTACTTCATACACTTTATACATTTACTACTTATATGAAAATTTATTACTTCATAGACTTTATACAATTAATACTTATATGAAAATTTATTACTTCATAGACTTTATACATTTACTACTTATATGAAAATTTATTACTTCATAGACTTTATACAATTAATACTTATATGAAAATTTATTACTTCATAGACTTTATACATTTACTACTTATATGAAAATTTATTACTTCATAGACTTTATACAATTAATACTTATATGAAAATTTATTACTTCATAGACTTTATACATTTAATACTTATATGAAAATTTATTACTTCATAGACTTTATACATTTAATACTTATATGAAAATTTATTACTTCATAGACCTTATACATTTAATACTTATATGAAAATTTATTACTTCATAGACTTTATACAATTAATACTTATATGAAAATGTATTACTTCATAGAATTTATACATTTAGTACTTATATGAAAATTTATTACTTCATAGACTTTATACAATTAATACTTATATGAAAATTTATTACTTCATAGACTTTATACAATTAATACTTATATGAAAATTTATTACTTCATAGACTTTATACATTTAATACTTATATGAAAATTTATTACTTCATAGACTTTATACAATTAATACTTATATGAAAATTTATTACTTCATAGAATTTATACATTTACTACTTATATGAAAATTTATTACTTCATAGACTTTATACATTTAATACTTATATGAAAATTTATTACTTCATAGACTTTATACAATTAATACTTATATGAAAATTTATTACTTCATAGACTTTATACATTTAATACTTATATGAAAATTTATTACTTCATATATACTTTATACAATTAATACTTATATGAAAATTTATTACTTCATAGACTTTATACATTTAATACTTATATGAAAATTTATTACTTCATAGACTTTATATTTTTTATACTTATATAAAAATTTATTACTTCATAGACTTTATACATTTAATACTTATATGAAAATTTATTACTTCATAGACTTTATACATTTACTACTTATATGAAAATTTATTACTTCATAAACTTTATACAATTAATACTTATATGAAAATTTATTACTTCATAGACTTTATACATTTAGTACTTATATGAAAATTTATTACTTCATAGACTTTATACAATTAATACTTATATGAAAATTTATTACTTCATAGACTTTATACAATTAATACTTATATGAAAATTTATTACTTCATAGACTTTATACAATTAATACTTATATGAAAATTTATTACTTCATAGACTTTATACAATTAATACTTATATGAAAATTTATTACTTCATAGACTTTATACATTTAATACTTATATGAAAATTTATTACTTCATAGACTTTATATTTTTTATACTTATATAAAAATTTATTACTTCATAGACTTTATATTTTGCTTCATAGACTTTATACATTTAATACTTATATGAAAATTTATTACTTCATAGACTTTATACAATTAATACTTATATGAAAATTTATTAGTTCATAGACTTTATACATTTAATACTTATATGAAAATTTATTACTTCATACACTTTATATTTTTTATACTTATATAAAAATTTATTACTTCATAGACTTTATACATTTAATACTTATATGAAAATTTATTACTTCATAGACTTTATACAATTAATACTTATATGAAAATTTATTACTTCATACACTTTATACATTTACTACTTATATGAAAATTTATTACTTCATAGACTTTATACAATTAATACTTATATGAAAATTTATTACTTCATAGACTTTATACATTTACTACTTATATGAAAATTTATTACTTCATAGACTTTATACAATTAATACTTATATGAAAATTTATTACTTCATAGACTTTATACATTTAATACTTATATGAAAATTTATTACTTCATATATACTTTATACAATTAATACTTATATGAAAATTTATTACTTCATAGACTTTATACATTTAATACTTATATGAAAATTTATTACTTCATAGACTTTATATTTTTTATACTTATATAAAAATTTATTACTTCATAGACTTTATACATTTAATACTTAAAAGAAAATTTATTACTTCATGCACTTTATACATTTACTACTAATATGAAAATTTATTACTTCATACACTTTATACAATTAATACTTATATGAAAATTTATTACTTCATAGACTTTATACATTTACTACTTATATGAAAATTTATTACTTCATAGACTTTATACAATTAATACTTATATGAAAATTTATTACTTCATAGACTTTATACAATTAATACTTATATGAAAATTTATTACTTCATAGACTTTATACATTTAATACTTATATGAAAATTTATTACTTCATAGACTTTATACATTTAATACTTATATGAAAATTTATTACTTCATAGACTTTATACAATTAATACTTATATGAAAATTTATTACTTCATAGACTTTATACATTTAGTACTTATATGAAAATTTATTACTTCATAGACTTTATACATTTAATACTTATATGAAAATTTATTACTTCATAGACTTTATATTTTTTATACTTATATAAAAATTTATTACTTCATAGACTTTATATTTTTTATACTTATATAAAAATTTATTACTTCATAGACTTTATATTTTGCTTCATAGACTTTATACATTTAATACTTATATGAAAATTTATTACTTCATAGACTTTATACAATTAATACTTATATGAAAATTTATTACTTCATAGACTTTATACAATTAATACTTATATGAAAATTTATTACTTCATAGACTTTATACAATTAATACTTATATGAAAATTTATTACTTCATAGACTTTATACATTTACTACTTATATGAAAATTTATTACTTCATAGACTTTATACAATTAATACTTATATGAAAATTTATTACTTCATATACTTTATACATTTAATACTTATATGAAAATTTATTACTTCATAGACTTTATACATTAAATACTTATATGAAAATTTATTACTTCATAGACCTTATACATTTAATACTTATATGAAAATTTATTACTTCATAGACTTTATACAATTAATACTTATATGAAAATTTATTACTTCATAGAATTTATACAATTAATACTTATATGAAAATTTATTACTTCATAGACTTTATACAATTAATACTTATATGAAAATTTATTACTTCATAGACTTTATACATTTAATACTTATATGAAAATTTATTACTTCATAGACTTTATATTTTTTATACTTATATAAAAATTTATTACTTCATAGACTTTATATTTTGCTTCATAGACTTTATACATTTATTACTTATATGAAAATTTATTACTTCATAGACTTTATACATTTAATACTTATATGAAAATTTATTACTTCATAGACTTTATACATTTAATACTTATATGAAAATTTATTACTTCATAGACCTTATACATTTACTACTTATATGAAAATTTATTACTTCATAGACTTTATACAATTAATACTTATATGAAAATTTATTACTTCATAGACTTTATACATTTAGTACTTATATGAAAATTTATTACTTCATAGACTTTATACAATTAATACTTATATGAAAATTTATTACTTCATAGACTTTATACATTTAATACTTATATGAAAATTTATTACTTCATAGACTTTATACAATTAATACTTATATGAAAATTTATTACTTCATACACTTTATACATTTACTACTTATATGAAAATTTATTACTTCATAGACTTTATACAATTAATACTTATATGAAAATTTATTACTTCATAGACTTTATACATTTACTACTTATATGAAAATTTATTACTTCATAGACTTTATACAATTAATACTTATATGAAAATTTATTACTTCATAGACTTTATTCATTTAATACTTATATGAAAATTTATTACTTCATATATACTTTATACAATTAATACTTATATGAAAATTTATTACTTCATAGACTTTATACATTTAATACTTATATGAAAATTTATTACTACATAGACTTTATATTTTTTATACTTATATAAAAATTTATTACTTCATAGACTTTATACATTTAATACTTATATGAAAATTTATTACTTCATACACTTTATACATTTACTACTAATATGAAAATTTATTACTTCATACACTTTATACAATTAATACTTATATGAAAATTTATTACTTCATAGACTTTATACATTTACTACTTATATGAAAATTTATTACTTCATAGACTTTATACAATTAATACTTATATGAAAATTTATTACTTCATAGACTTTATACAATTAATACTTATATGAAAATTTATTACTTCATAGACTTTATACATTTAATACTTATATGAAAATTTATTACTTCATAGACTTTATACAATTAATACTTATATGAAAATTTATTACTTCATAGACTTTATACATTTAGTACTTATATGAAAATTTATTACTTCATAGACTTTATACATTTAATACTTATATGAAAATTTATTACTTCATAGACTTTATATTTTGCTTCATAGACTTTATACATTTAATACTTATATGAAAATTTATTACTTCATAGACTTTATACAATTAATACTTATATGAAAATTTATTACTTCATAAACTTTATACAATTAATACTTATATG
Organism: Bactrocera oleae; assembly: GCF_042242935.1. Classification (NCBI taxonomy): domain Eukaryota; kingdom Metazoa; phylum Arthropoda; class Insecta; order Diptera; family Tephritidae; genus Bactrocera; species Bactrocera oleae. The sequence continues at coordinate 2,801,537 of NW_027212752.1, read as the reverse complement.
AAAATTTATTACTTCATAGACTTTATACATTTACTACTTATATGAAAATTTATTACTTCATAGACTTTATACAATTAATACTTATATGAAAATTTATTACTTCATAGACTTTATACATTTAATACTTATATGAAAATTTATTACTTCATAGACTTTATACAATTAATACTTATATGAAAATTTATTACTTCATAGACTTTATACATTTACTACTTATATGAAAATTTATTACTTCATAGACTTTATACAATTAATACTTATATGAAAATTTATTACTTCATAGACTTTATACATTTAATACTTATATGAAAATTTATTACTTCATAGACTTTATACATTTAATACTTATATGAAAATTTATTACTTCATAGACTTTATATTTTTTATACTTATATAAAAATTTATTACTTCATAGACTTTATATTTTGCTTCATAGACTTTATACATTTACTACTAATATGAAAATTTATTACTTCATAGACTTTATACATTTAATACTTATATGAAAATTTATTACTTCATAGACTTTATACATTTAATACTTATATGAAAATTTATTACTTCATAGACTTTATATTTTTTATACTTATATAAAAATTTATTACTTCATAGACTTTATATTTTGCTTCATAGACTTTATACATTTACTACTAATATGAAAATTTATTACTTCTAGACTTTATACAATTAATACTTATATGAAAATTTATTACTTCATAGACTTTATACATTTAGTACTTATATGAAAATTTATTACTTCATAGACTTTATACATTTACTACTTATATGAAAATTTATTACTTCATAGACTTTATACAATTAATACTTATATGAAAATTTATTACTTCATAGACTTTATACATTTAATACTTATATGAAAATTTATTACTTCATATATACTTTATACAATTAATACTTATATGAAAATTTATTACTTCATAGACTTTATACATTTAATACTTATATGAAAATTTATTACTTCATAGACTTTATATTTTTTATACTTATATAAAAATTTATTACTTCATAGACTTTATACATTTACTACTTATATGAAAATTTATTACTTCATAGACTTTATACAATTAATACTTATATGAAAATTTATTACTTCATAGACTTTATACAATTAATACTTATATGAAAATTTATTACTTCATAGACTTTATACATTTAATACTTATATGAAAATTTATTACTTCATAGACTTTATACATTTAATACTTATATGAAAATTTATTACTTCATAGACTTTATACAATTAATACTTATATGAAAATTTATTACTTCATAGACTTTATACATTTAGTACTTATATGAAAATTTATTACTTCATAGACTTTATACATTTAATACTTATATGAAAATTTATTACTTCATAGACTTTATACATTTAATACTTATATGAAAATTTATTACTTCATAGACTTTATACATTTAATACTTATATGAAAATTTATTACTTCATAGACTTTATATTTTTTATACTTATATAAAAATTTATTACTTCATAGACTTTATATTTTGCTTCATAGACTTTATACATTTACTACTAATATGAAAATTTATTACTTCATAGACTTTATACATTTAATACTTATATGAAAATTTATTACTTCATAGACTTTATACATTTAATACTTATATGAAAATTTATTACTTCATAGACTTTATACAATTAATACTTATATGAAAATTTATTACTTCATAGACTTTATACATTTAGTACTTATATGAAAATTTATTACTTCATAGACTTTATACATTTAATACTTATATGAAAATTTATTACTTCATAGACTTTATACATTTAATACTTATATGAAAATTTATTACTTCATAGACTTTATACATTTAATACTTATATGAAAATTTATTACTTCATAGACTTTATACAATTAATACTTATATGAAAATTTATTACTTCATAGACCTTATACATTTACTACTTATATGAAAATTTATTACTTCATAGACTTTATACAATTAATACTTATATGAAAATTTATTACTTCATAGACTTTATACATTTAGTACTTATATGAAAATTTATTACTTCATAGACTTTATACAATTAATACTTATATGAAAATTTATTACTTCATAGACTTTATACATTTAATACTTATATGAAAATTTATTACTTCATAGACTTTATACAATTAATACTTATATGAAAATTTATTACTTCATACACTTTATACATTTACTACTTATATGAAAATTTATTACTTCATAGACTTTATACAATTAATACTTATATGAAAATTTATTACTTCATAGACTTTATACATTTACTACTTATATGAAAATTTATTACTTCATAGACTTTATACAATTAATACTTATATGAAAATTTATTACTTCATAGACTTTATTCATTTAATACTTATATGAAAATTTATTACTTCATATATACTTTACACAATTAATACTTATATGAAAATTTATTACTTCATAGACTTTATACATTTAATACTTATATGAAAATTTATTACTTCATAGACTTTATATTTTTTATACTTATATAAAAATTTATTACTTCATAGACTTTATACATTTAATACTTATATGAAAATTTATTACTTCATACACTTTATACATTTACTACTAATATGAAAATTTATTACTTCATACACTTTATACAATTAATACTTATATGAAAATTTATTACTTCATAGACTTTATACATTTACTACTTATATGAAAATTTATTACTTCATAGACTTTATACAATTAATACTTATATGAAAATTTATTACTTCATAGACTTTATACAATTAATACTTATATGAAAATTTATTACTTCATAGGCTTTATAAAATTAATACTTATATGAAAATTTATTACTTCATAGACTTTATACAATTAATACTTATATGAAAATTTATTACTTCATAGACTTTATACATTTAGTACTTATATGAAAATTTATTACTTCATAGACTTTATACATTTAATACTTATATGAAAATTTATTACTTCATAGACTTTATATTTTTTATACTTATATAAAAATTTATTACTTCATAGACTTTATATTTTTTATACTTATATAAAAATTTATTACTTCATAGACTTTATATTTTGCTTCATAGACTTTATACATTTAATACTTATATGAAAATTTATTACTTCATAGACTTTATACAATTAATACTTATATGAAAATTTATTACTTCATAAACTTTATACAATTAATACTTATATGAAAATTTATTACTTCATAGACTTTATACATTTACTACTTATATGAAAATTTATTACTTCATAGACTTTATACAATTAATACTTATATGAAAATTTATTACTTCATAGACTTTATACATTTAATACTTATATGAAAATTTATTACTTCATAGACTTTATACAATTAATACTTATATGAAAATTTATTACTTCATAGACTTTATACATTTACTACTTATATGAAAATTTATTACTTCATAGACTTTATACAATTAATACTTATATGAAAATTTATTACTTCATAGACTTTATACATTTAATACTTATATGAAAATTTATTACTTCATAGACTTTATACATTTAATACTTATATGAAAATTTATTACTTCATAGACTTTATATTTTTTATACTTATATAAAAATTTATTACTTCATAGACTTTATATTTTGCTTCATAGACTTTATACATTTACTACTAATATGAAAATTTATTACTTCATAGACTTTATACATTTAATACTTATATGAAAATTTATTACTTCATAGACTTTATACATTTAATACTTATATGAAAATTTATTACTTCATAGACTTTATATTTTTTATACTTATATAAAAATTTATTACTTCATAGACTTTATATTTTGCTTCATAGACTTTATACATTTACTACTAATATGAAAATTTATTACTTCTAGACTTTATACAATTAATACTTATATGAAAATTTATTACTTCATAGACTTTATACATTTAGTACTTATATGAAAATTTATTACTTCATAGACTTTATACATTTACTACTTATATGAAAATTTATTACTTCATAGACTTTATACAATTAATACTTATATGAAAATTTATTACTTCATAGACTTTATACATTTAATACTTATATGAAAATTTATTACTTCATATATACTTTATACAATTAATACTTATATTAAAATTTATTACTTCATAGACTTTATACATTTAATACTTATATGAAAATTTATTACTTCATAGACTTTATATTTTTTATACTTATATAAAAATTTATTACTTCATAGACTTTATACATTTAATACTTATATGAAAATTTATTACTTCATACACTTTATACATTTACTACTAATATGAAAATTTATTACTTCATACACTTTATACAATTAATACTTATATGAAAATTTATTACTTCATAGACTTTATACATTTACTACTTATATGAAAATTTATTACTTCATAGACTTTATACAATTAATACTTATATGAAAATTTATTACTTCATAGACTTTATACAATTAATACTTATATGAAAATTTATTACTTCATAGACTTTATACATTTAATACTTATATGAAAATTTATTACTTCATAGACTTTATACATTTAATACTTATATGAAAATTTATTACTTCATAGACTTTATACAATTAATACTTATATGAAAATTTATTACTTCATAGACTTTATACATTTAGTACTTATATGAAAATTTATTACTTCATAGACTTTATACATTTAATACTTATATGAAAATTTATTACTTCATAGACTTTATATTTTTTATACTTATATAAAAATTTATTACTTCATAGACTTTATACATTTAATACTTATATGAAAATTTATTACTTCATACACTTTATACATTTACTACTAATATGAAAATTTATTACTTCATACACTTTATACAATTAATACTTATATGAAAATTTATTACTTCATAGACTTTATACATTTACTACTTATATGAAAATTTATTACTTCATAGACTTTATACATTTAATACTTATATGAAAATTTATTACTTCATAGACTTTATACATTTAATACTTATATGAAAATTTATTACTTCATAGACTTTATACATTTAATACTTATATGAAAATTTATTACTTCATAGACTTTATATTTTTTATACTTATATAAAAATTTATTACTTCATAGACTTTATATTTTTTATACTTATATAAAAATTTATTACTTCATAGACTTTATACATTTAATACTTATATGAAAATTTATTACTTCACAGACCTTATACATTTAATACTTATATGAAAATTTATTACTTCATAGACTTTATACAATTAATACTTATATGAAAATTTATTACTTCATAGAATTTATACAATTAATACTTATATGAAAATTTATTACTTCATAGACTTTATACAATTAATACTTATATGAAAATTTATTACTTCATAGACTTTATACATTTAATACTTATATGAAAATTTATTACTTCATAGACTTTATATTTTTTATACTTATATAAAAATTTATTACTTCATAGACTTTATACATTTAATACTTATATGAAAATTTATTACTTCATACACTTTATACATTTACTACTAATATGAAAATTTATTACTTCATACACTTTATACAATTAATACTTATATGAAAATTTATTACTTCATAGACTTTATACATTTACTACTTATATGAAAATTTATTACTTCATAGACTTTATACAATTAATACTTATATGAAAATTTATTACTTCATAGACTTTATACAATTAATACTTATATGAAAATTTATTACTTCATAGACTTTATACATTTAATACTTATATGAAAATTTATTACTTCATAGACTTTATACATTTAATACTTATATGAAAATTTATTACTTCATAGACTTTATACAATTAATACTTATATGAAAATTTATTACTTCATAGACTTTATACATTTAGTACTTATATGAAAATTTATTACTTCATAGACTTTATACATTTAATACTTATATGAAAATTTATTACTTCATAGACTTTATACATTTAATACTTATATGAAAATTTATTACTTCATAGACTTTATACATTTAATACTTATATGAAAATTTATTACTTCATAGACTTTATATTTTTTATACTTATATAAAAATTTATTACTTCATAGACTTTATATTTTGCTTCATAGACTTTATACATTTACTACTAATATGAAAATTTATTACTTCATAGACTTTATACATTTAATACTTATATGAAAATTTATTACTTCATAGACTTTATACATTTAATACTTATATGAAAATTTATTACTTCATAGACTTTATACAATTAATACTTATATGAAAATTTATTACTTCATAGACTTTATACATTTAGTACTTATATGAAAATTTATTACTTCATAGACTTTATACATTTAATACTTATATGAAAATTTATTACTTCATAGACTTTATACATTTAATACTTATATGAAAATTTATTACTTCATAGACTTTATACATTTAATACTTATATGAAAATTTATTACTTCATAGACTTTATACAATTAATACTTATATGAAAATTTATTACTTCATAGACCTTATACATTTACTACTTATATGAAAATTTATTACTTCATAGACTTTATACAATTAATACTTATATGAAAATTTATTACTTCATAGACTTTATACATTTAGTACTTATATGAAAATTTATTACTTCATAGACTTTATACAATTAATACTTATATGAAAATTTATTACTTCATAGACTTTATACATTTAATACTTATATGAAAATTTATTACTTCATAGACTTTATACAATTAATACTTATATGAAAATTTATTACTTCATACACTTTATACATTTACTACTTATATGAAAATTTATTACTTCATAGACTTTATACAATTAATACTTATATGAAAATTTATTACTTCATAGACTTTATACATTTACTACTTATATGAAAATTTATTACTTCATAGACTTTATACAATTAATACTTATATGAAAATTTATTACTTCATAGACTTTATTCATTTAATACTTATATGAAAATTTATTACTTCATATATACTTTATACAATTAATACTTATATGAAAATTTATTACTTCATAGACTTTATACATTTAATACTTATATGAAAATTTATTACTTCATAGACTTTATATTTTTTATACTTATATAAAAATTTATTACTTCATAGACTTTATACATTTAATACTTATATGAAAATTTATTACTTCATACACTTTATACATTTACTACTAATATGAAAATTTATTACTTCATACACTTTATACAATTAATACTTATATGAAAATTTATTACTTCATAGACTTTATACATTTACTACTTATATGAAAATTTATTACTTCATAGACTTTATACAATTAATACTTATATGAAAATTTATTACTTCATAGACTTTATACAATTAATACTTATATGAAAATTTATTACTTCATAGACTTTATACATTTAATACTTATATGAAAATTTATTACTTCATAGACTTTATACAATTAATACTTATATGAAAATTTATTACTTCATAGACTTTATACATTTAGTACTTATATGAAAATTTATTACTTCATAGACTTTATACATTTAATACTTATATGAAAATTTATTACTTCATAGACTTTATATTTTTTATACTTATATAAAAATTTATTACTTCATAGACTTTATATTTTTTATACTTATATAAAAATTTATTACTTCATAGACTTTATATTTTGCTTCATAGACTTTATACATTTAATACTTATATGAAAATTTATTACTTCATAGACTTTATACAATTAATACTTATATGAAAATTTATTACTTCATAAACTTTATACAATTAATACTTATATGAAAATTTATTACTTCATAGACTTTATACATTTACTACTTATATGAAAATTTATTACTTCATAGACTTTATACAATTAATACTTATATGAAAATTTATTACTTCATAGACTTTATACATTTAATACTTATATGAAAATTTATTACTTCATAGACTTTATACAATTAATACTTATATGAAAATTTATTACTTCATAGACTTTATACATTTACTACTTATATGAAAATTTATTACTTCATAGACTTTATACAATTAATACTTATATGAAAATTTATTACTTCATAGACTTTATACATTTAATACTTATATGAAAATTTATTACTTCATAGACTTTATACATTTAATACTTATATGAAAATTTATTACTTCATAGACTTTATATTTTTTATACTTATATAAAAATTTATTACTTCATAGACTTTATATTTTGCTTCATAGATTTTATACATTTACTACTAATATGAAAATTTATTACTTCATAGACTTTATACATTTAATACTTATATGAAAATTTATTACTTCACAGACTTTATACATTTAATACTTATATGAAAATTTATTACTTCATAGACTTTATATTTTTTATACTTATATAAAAATTTATTACTTCATAGACTTTATATTTTGCTTCATAGACTTTATACATTTACTACTAATATGAAAATTTATTACTTCTAGACTTTATACAATTAATACTTATATGAAAATTTATTACTTCATAGACTTTATACATTTAGTACTTATATGAAAATTTATTACTTCATAGACTTTATACATTTACTACTTATATGAAAATTTATTACTTCATAGACTTTATACAATTAATACTTATATGAAAATTTATTACTTCATAGACTTTATACATTTAATACTTATATGAAAATTTATTACTTCATATATACTTTATACAATTAATACTTATATTAAAATTTATTACTTCATAGACTTTATACATTTAATACTTATATGAAAATTTATTACTTCATAGACTTTATATTTTTTATACTTATATAAAAATTTATTACTTCATAGACTTTATACATTTAATACTTATATGAAAATTTATTACTTCATACACTTTATACATTTACTACTAATATGAAAATTTATTACTTCATACACTTTATACAATTAATACTTATATGAAAATTTATTACTTCATAGACTTTATACATTTACTACTTATATGAAAATTTATTACTTCATAGACTTTATACAATTAATACTTATATGAAAATTTATTACTTCATAGACTTTATACAATTAATACTTATATGAAAATTTATTACTTCATAGACTTTATACATTTAATACTTATATGAAAATTTATTACTTCATAGACTTTATACATTTAATACTTATATGAAAATTTATTACTTCATAGACTTTATACAATTAATACTTATATGAAAATTTATTACTTCATAGACTTTATACATTTAGTACTTTTATGAAAATTTATTACTTCATAGACTTTATACATTTAATACTTATATGAAAATTTATTACTTCATAGACTTTATACATTTAATACTTATATGAAAATTTATTACTTCATAGACTTTATACATTTAATACTTATATGAAAATTTATTACTTCATAGACTTTATATTTTTTATACTTATATAAAAATTTATTACTTCATAGACTTTATATTTTGCTTCATAGACTTTATACATTTACTACTAATATGAAAATTTATTACTTCATAGACTTTATACATTTAATACTTATATGAAAATTTATTACTTCATAGACTTTATATTTTTTATACTTATATAAAAATTTATTACTTCATAGACTTTATATTTTTTATACTTATATAAAAATTTATTACTTCATAGACTTTATATTTTTTATACTTATATAAAAATTTATTACTTCATAGACTTTATATTTTGCTTCATAGACTTTATACATTTAATACTTATATGAAAATTTATTACTTCATAGACTTTATACAATTAATACTTATATGAAAATTTATTACTTCATAGACTTTATACATTTAATACTTATATGAAAATTTATTACTTCATAGACTTTATACATTTACTACTTATATGAAAATTTATTACTTCATAGACTTTATACAATTAATACTTATATGAAAATTTATTACTTCATAGACTTTATACATTTAATATTTATATGAAAATTTATTACTTCATAGACTTTATACATTTAATACTTATATGAAAATTTATTACTTCATAGACTTTATATTTTTTATACTTATATAAAAATTTATTACTTCATAGACTTTATATTTTGCTTCATAGACTTTATACATTTACTACTAATATGAAAATTTATTACTTCATAGACTTTATACATTTAATACTTATATGAAAATTTATTACTTCATAGACTTTATATTTTTTATACTTATATAAAAATTTATTACTTCATAGACTTTATATTTTTTATACTTATATAAAAATTTATTACTTCATAGACTTTATATTTTGCTTCATAGACTTTATACATTTACTACTTATATGAAAATTTATTACTTCATAGACCTTATACATTTAATACTTATATGAAAATTTATTACTTCATAGACTTTATACAATTAATACTTATATGAAAATTTATTACTTCATAGAATTTATACAATTAATACTTATATGAAAATTTATTACTTCATAGACTTTATACAATTAATACTTATATGAAAATTTATTACTTCATAGACTTTATACATTTAATACTTATATGAAAATTTATTACTTCATAGACTTTATATTTTTTATACTTATATAAAAATTTATTACTTCATAGACTTTATATTTTGCTTCATAGACTTTATACATTTACTACTTATATGAAAATTTATTACTTCATAGACTTTATACATTTAATACTTATATGAAAATTTATTACTTCATAGACTTTATACATTTAATACTTATATGAAAATCTATTACTTCATAGACCTTATACATTTACTACTTATATGAAAATTTATTACTTCATAGACTTTATACAATTAATACTTATATGAAAATTTATTACTTCATAGACTTTATACATTTACTACTTATATGAAAATTTATTACTTCATAGACTTTATACAATTAATACTTAAAAGAAAATTTATTACTTCATACACTTTATACATTTACTACTAATATGAAAATTTATTACTTCATACACTTTATACAATTAATACTTATATGAAAATTTATTACTTCATAGACCTTATACATTTAATACTTATATGAAAATTTATTACTTCATAGACTTTATACAATTAATACTTATATGAAAATTTATTACTTCATAGAATTTATACATTTAGTACTTTTATGAAAATTTATTACTTCATAGACTTTATACAATTAATACTTATATGAAAATTTATTACTTCATAGACTTTATACAATTAATACTTATATCAAAATTTATTACTTCATAGACTTTATACATTTAATACTTATATGAAAATTTATTACTTCATAGACTTTATACATTTAATACTTATATGAAAATTTATTACTTCATAGACTTTATACAATTAATACTTATATGAAAATTTATTACTTCATAGACTTTATACATTTAGTACTTATATGAAAATTTATTACTTCATAGACTTTATACAATTAATACTTATATGAAAATTTATTACTTCATAGACTTTATACAATTAATACTTATATGAAAATTTATTACTTCATAGACTTTATACAATTAATACTTATATCAAAATTTATTACTTCATAGACTTTATACATTTAATACTTATATAAAAATTTATTACTTCATAGACTTTATACATTTAATACTTATATGAAAATTTATTACTTCATAGACTTTATACAATTAATACTTATATGAAAATTTATTACTTCATAGACTTTATACATTTAGTACTTATATGAAAATTTATTACTTCATAGACTTTATACAATTAATACTTATATGAAAATTTATTACTTCATAGACTTTATACATTTAATACTTATATGAAAATTTATTACTTCATAGACTTTATATTTTTTATACTTATATAAAAATTTATTACTTCATAGACTTTATATTTTGCTTCATAGACTTTATACATTTAATACTTATATGAAAATTTATTACTTCATAGACTTTATACAATTAATACTTATATGAAAATTTATTACTTCATAGACTTTATACATTTAATACTTATATGAAAATTTATTACTTCATAGACTTTATATTTTTTATACTTATATAAAAATTTATTACTTCATAGACTTTATATTTTGCTTCATAGACTTTATACATTTAATACTTATATGAAAATTTATTACTTCATAGACTTTATACATTTAATACCTATATGAAAATTTATTACTTCATAGATTTTATACATTTAATACTTATATGAAAATTTATTACTTCATAGACTTTATACAATTAATACTTATATGAAAATTTATTACTTCATACACTTTATACATTTACTACTTATATGAAAATTTATTACTTCATAGACTTTATACATTTAGTACTTATATGAAAATTTATTACTTCATAGACTTTATACAATTAATACTTATATGAAAATTTATTACTTCATAGACTTTATACAATTAATACTTATATGAAAATTTATTACTTCATAGACTTTATACAATTATACTTATATGAAAATTTATTACTTCATAGACTTTATACAATTAATACTTATATGAACATTTATTACTTCATAGACTTTATACATTTAATACTTATATGAAAATTTATTACTTCATAGACTTTATATTTTTTATACTTATATAAAAATTTATTACTTCATAGACTTTATATTTTGCTTCATAGACTTTATACATTTAATACTTATATGAAAATTTATTACTTCATAGACTTTATACAATTAATACTTATATGAAAATTTATTACTTCATAGACTTTATACATTTAATACTTATATGAAAATTTATTACTTCATAGACTTTATATTTTTTATACTTATATAAAAATTTATTACTTCATAGACTTTATATTTTGCTTCATAGACTTTATACAATTAATACTTATATGAAAATTTATTACTTCATAGACTTTATACAATTAATACTTATATGAAAATTTATTACTTCATAGACTTTATACAATTATACTTATATGAAAATTTATTACTTCATAGACTTTATACAATTAATACTTATATGAAAATTTATTACTTCATAGACTTTATACATTTAATACTTATATGAAAATTTATTACTTCATAGACTTTATATTTTTTATACTTATATAAAAATTTATTACTTCATAGACTTTATATTTTGCTTCATAGACTTTATACATTTAATACTTATATGAAAATTTATTACTTCATAGACTTTATACAATTAATACTTATATGAAAATTTATTACTTCATAGACTTTATACATTTAATACTTATATGAAAATTTATTACTTCATAGACTTTATACATTTAATACTTATATGAAAATTTATTACTTCATAGACTTTATACAATTAATACTTATATGAAAATTTATTACTTCATAGACTTTATACATTTAGTACTTATATGAAAATTTATTACTTCATAGACTTTATACATTTAATACTTATATGAAAATTTATTACTTCATAGACTTTATACATTTAATACTTATATGAAAATTTATTACTTCATAGACTTTATACATTTAATACTTATATGAAAATTTATTACTTCATAGACTTTATATTTTTTATACTTATATAAAAATTTATTACTTCATAGACTTTATATTTTGCTTCATAGACTTTATACATTTACTACTAATATGAAAATTTATTACTTCATAGACTTTATACATTTAATACTTATATGAAAATTTATTACTTCATAGACTTTATATTTTTTATACTTATATAAAAATTTATTACTTCATAGACTTTATATTTTTTATACTTATATAAAAATTTATTACTTCATAGACTTTATATTTTGCTTCATAGACTTTATACATTTAATACTTATATGAAAATTTATTACTTCATAGACTTTATACAATTAATACTTATATGAAAATTTATTACTTCATAGACTTTATACAATTAATACTTATATGAAAATTTATTACTTCATAGACTTTATACATTTACTACTTATATGAAAATTAATTACTTCATAGACTTTATACAATTAATACTTATATGAAAATTTATTACTTCATAGACTTTATACATTTAATACTTATATGAAAATTTATTACTTCATAGACTTTATACATTTAATACTTATATGAAAATTTATTACTTCATAGACTTTATATTTTTTATACTTATATAAAAATTTTTTTATACTTATATAAAAATTTATTACTTCATAGACTTTATATTTTGCTTCATACACTTTATACATTTACTACTAATATGAAAATTTATTACTTCATACACTTTATACAATTAATACTTATATGAAAATTTATTACTTCATAGACTTTATACATTTAATACTTATATGAAAATTTATTACTTCATAGACTTTATATTTTGCTTCATAGACTTTATACATTTAATACTTATATGAAAATTTATTACTTCATAGACTTTATACAATTAATACTTATATGAAAATTTATTACTTCATAGACTTTATACAATTAATACTTATATGAAAATTTATTACTTCATAGACTTTATACATTTACTACTTATATGAAAATTTATTACTTCATAGACTTTATACAATTAATACTTATATGAAAATTTATTACTTCATAGACTTTATACATTTAATACTTATATGAAAATTTATTACTTCATAGACTTTATACATTTAATACTTATATGAAAATTTATTACTTCATAGACTTTATATTTTTTATACTTATATAAAAATTTATTACTTCATAGACTTTATATTTTGCTTCATAGACTTTATACATTTACTACTAATATGAAAATTTATTACTTCATAGACTTTATACATTTAATACTTATATGAAAATTTATTACTTCATAGACTTTATATTTTTTATACTTATATAAAAATTTATTACTTCATAGACTTTATATTTTGCTTCATAGACTTTATACAATTAATACTTATATGAAAATTTATTACTTCATAGACTTTATACATTTAATACTTATATGAAAATTTATTACTTCATAGACTTTATATTTTTTATACTTATATAAAAATTTATTACTTCATAGACTTTATACAATTAATACTTATATGAAAATTTATTACTTCATAGACTTTATACATTTAATACTTATATGAAAATTTATTACTTCATAGACTTTATATTTTTTATACTTATATAAAAATTTATTACTTCATAGACTTTATATTTTGCTTCATAGACTTTATACATTTACTACTAATATGAAAATTTATTACTTCATAGACTTTATATTTTTTATACTTATATAAAAATTTATTACTTCATAGACTTTATATTTTTTATACTTATATAAAAATTTATTACTTCATAGACTTTATATTTTGCTTCATAGACTTTATACAATTAATACTTATATGAAAATTTATTACTTCATAGACTTTATACATTTAGTACTTATATGAAAATTTATTACTTCATAGACTTTATATTTTTTATACTTATATAAAAATTTATTACTTCATAGACTTTATACATTTAATACTTATATGAAAATTTATTACTTCATAGACTTTATACAATTAATACTTATATGAAAATTTATTACTTCATAGACTTTATACAATTAATACTTATATGAAAATTTATTACTTCATAGACTTTATACATTTACTACTTATATGAAAATTTATTACTTCATAGACTTTATACAATTAATACTTATATGAAAATTTATTACTTCATAGACTTTATACATTTAATACTTATATGAAAATTTATTACTTCATAGACTTTATACAATTAATACTTATATGAAAATTTATTACTTCATAGACTTTATATTTTTTATACTTATATAAAAATTTATTACTTCATAGACTTTATATTTTGCTTCATAGACTTTATACATTTACTACTAATATGAAAATTTATTACTTCATAGACTTTATATTTTTTATACTTATATAAAAATTTATTACTTCATAGACTTTATATTTTTTATACTTATATAAAAATTTATTACTTCATAGACTTTATATTTTGCTTCATAGACTTTATACAATTAATACTTATATGAAAATTTATTACTTCATAGACTTTATACATTTAATACTTATATGAAAATTTATTACTTCATAGACTTTATACAATTAATACTTATATGAAAATTTATTACTTCATAGACTTTATACATTTAGTACTTATATGAAAATTTATTACTTCATAGACTTTATACATTTAATACTTATATGAAAATTTATTACTTCATAGACTTTATACAATTAATACTTATATGAAAATTTATTACTTCATAGACTTTATACAATTAATACTTATATGAAAATTTATTACTTCATAGACTTTATACAATTAATACTTATATGAAAATTTATTACTTCATAGACTTTATACATTTAGTACTTATATGAAAATTTATTACTTCATAGACTTTATACATTTAATACTTATATGAAAATTTATTACTTCATAGACTTTATACATTTAATACTTATATGAAAATTTATTACTTCATAGACTTTATACATTTAATACTTATATGAAAATTTATTACTTCATAGACTTTATATTTTTTATACTTATATAAAAATTTATTACTTCATAGACTTTATATTTTGCTTCATAGACTTTATACATTTACTACTAATATGAAAATTTATTACTTCATAGACTTTATACATTTAATACTTATATGAAAATTTATTACTTCATAGACTTTATACATTTAATACTTATATGAAAATTTATTACTTCATAGACTTTATACATTTAGTACTTATATGAAAATTTATTACTTCATAGACTTTATACATTTAATACTTATATGAAAATGTATTACTTCATAGACTTTATATTTTTTATACTTATATAAAAATTTATTACTTCATAGACTTTATACAATTAATACTTATATGAAAATTTATTACTTCATAGACTTTATACATTTAATACT
Source organism: Bactrocera oleae (assembly GCF_042242935.1). Taxonomy (NCBI): domain Eukaryota; kingdom Metazoa; phylum Arthropoda; class Insecta; order Diptera; family Tephritidae; genus Bactrocera; species Bactrocera oleae. The sequence goes on along the minus strand of NW_027212752.1, from coordinate 2,784,717 downwards.
TATATGAAAATTTATTACTTCATAGACTTTATACAATTAATACTTATATGAAAATTTATTACTTCATAGACTTTATATTTTGCTTCATAGACTTTATACATTTAATACTTATATGAAAATTTATTACTTCATAGACTTTATACAATTAATACTTATATGAAAATTTATTACTTCATAGACTTTATACAATTAATACTTATATGAAAATTTATTACTTCATAGACTTTATACATTTACTACTTATATGAAAATTTATTACTTCATAGACTTTATACAATTAATACTTATATGAAAATTTATTACTTCATAGACTTTATACATTTAATACTTATATGAAAATTTATTACTTCATAGACTTTATATTTTTTATACTTATATAAAAATTTATTACTTCATAGACTTTATATTTTGCTTCATAGACTTTATACATTTACTACTAATATGAAAATTTATTACTTCATAGACTTTATACATTTAATACTTATATGAAAATTTATTACTTCATAGACTTTATATTTTTTATACTTATATAAAAATTTATTACTTCATAGACTTTATATTTTGCTTCATAGACTTTATACATTTAATACTTATATGAAAATTTATTACTTCATAGACCTTATACATTTAATACTTATATGAAAATTTATTACTTCATAGACTTTATACAATTAATACTTATATGAAAATTTATTACTTCATAGAATTTATACAATTAATACTTATATGAAAATTTATTACTTCATAGACTTTATATTTTGCTTCATAGACTTTATACATTTACTACTTATATGAAAATTTATTACTTCATAGACTTTATACATTTAATACTTATATGAAAATTTATTACTTCATAGACTTTATACATTTAATACTTATATGAAAATTTATTACTTCATAGACCTTATACATTTACTACTTATATGAAAATTTATTACTTCATAGACTTTATACAATTAATACTTATATGAAAATTTATTACTTCATAGACTTTATACATTTACTACTTATATGAAAATTTATTACTTCATAGACTTTATACAATTAATACTTATATGAAAATTTATTACTTCATAGACTTTATACATTTAATACTTATATGAAAATTTATTACTTCATAGACTTTATACATTTAATACTTATATGAAAATTTATTACTTCATAGACCTTATACATTTAATACTTATATGAAAATTTATTACTTCATAGACTTTATACAATTAATACTTATATGAAAATTTATTACTTCATAGAATTTATACATTTAGTACTTTTATGAAAATTTATTACTTCATAGACTTTATACAATTAATACTTATATGAAAATTTATTACTTCATAGACTTTATACAATTAATACTTATATCAAAATTTATTACTTCATAGACTTTATACATTTAATACTTATATGAAAATTTATTACTTCATAGACTTTATACATTTAGTACTTATATGAAAATTTATTACTTCATAGACTTTATACAATTAATACTTATATGAAAATTTATTACTTCATAGACTTTATACAATTAATACTTATATGAAAATTTATTACTTCATAGACTTTATACATTTAGTACTTATATGAAAATTTATTACTTCATAGACTTTATACAATTAATACTTATATGAAAATTTATTACTTCATAGACTTTATACATTTAATACTTATATGAAAATTTATTACTTCATAGACTTTATATTTTTTATACTTATATAAAAATTTATTACTTCATAGACTTTATATTTTGCTTCATAGACTTTATACATTTAATACTTATATGAAAATTTATTACTTCATAGACTTTATACAATTAATACTTATATGAAAATTTATTACTTCATAGACTTTATACATTTAATACTTATATGAAAATTTATTACTTCATAGACTTTATATTTTTTATACTTATATAAAAATTTATTACTTCATAGACTTTATATTTTGCTTCATAGACTTTATACATTTAATACTTATATGAAAATTTATTACTTCATAGACTTTATACATTTAATACCTATATGAAAATTTATTACTTCATAGACTTTATACATTTAATACTTATATGAAAATTTATTACTTCATAGACTTTATACAATTAATACTTATATGAAAATTTATTACTTCATACACTTTATACATTTACTACTTATATGAAAATTTATTACTTCATAGACTTTATACATTTAGTACTTATATGAAAATTTATTACTTCATAGACTTTATACAATTAATACTTATATGAAAATTTATTACTTCATAGACTTTATACAATTAATACTTATATGAAAATTTATTACTTCATAGACTTTATACAATTATACTTATATGAAAATTTATTACTTCATAGACTTTATACAATTAATACTTATATGAACATTTATTACTTCATAGACTTTATACATTTAATACTTATATGAAAATTTATTACTTCATAGACTTTATATTTTTTATACTTATATAAAAATTTATTACTTCATAGACTTTATATTTTGCTTCATAGACTTTATACATTTAATACTTATATGAAAATTTATTACTTCATAGACTTTATACAATTAATACTTATATGAAAATTTATTACTTCATAGACTTTATACATTTAATACTTATATGAAAATTTATTACTTCATAGACTTTATATTTTTTATACTTATATAAAAATTTATTACTTCATAGACTTTATATTTTGCTTCATAGACTTTATACAATTAATACTTATATGAAAATTTATTACTTCATAGACTTTATACAATTAATACTTATATGAAAATTTATTACTTCATAGACTTTATACAATTATACTTATATGAAAATTTATTACTTCATAGACTTTATACAATTAATACTTATATGAAAATTTATTACTTCATAGACTTTATACATTTAATACTTATATGAAAATTTATTACTTCATAGACTTTATATTTTTTATACTTATATAAAAATTTATTACTTCATAGACTTTATATTTTGCTTCATAGACTTTATACATTTAATACTTATATGAAAATTTATTACTTCATAGACTTTATACAATTAATACTTATATGAAAATTTATTACTTCATAGACTTTATACATTTAATACTTATATGAAAATTTATTACTTCATAGACTTTATACATTTAATACTTATATGAAAATTTATTACTTCATAGACTTTATACAATTAATACTTATATGAAAATTTATTACTTCATAGACTTTATACATTTAGTACTTATATGAAAATTTATTACTTCATAGACTTTATACATTTAATACTTATATGAAAATTTATTACTTCATAGACTTTATACATTTAATACTTATATGAAAATTTATTACTTCATAGACTTTATACATTTAATACTTATATGAAAATTTATTACTTCATAGACTTTATATTTTTTATACTTATATAAAAATTTATTACTTCATAGACTTTATATTTTGCTTCATAGACTTTATACATTTACTACTAATATGAAAATTTATTACTTCATAGACTTTATACATTTAATACTTATATGAAAATTTATTACTTCATAGACTTTATATTTTTTATACTTATATGAAAATTTATTACTTCATAGACTTTATATTTTGCTTCATAGACTTTATACATTTAATACTTATATGAAAATTTATTACTTCATAGACTTTATACAATTAATACTTATATGAAAATTTATTACTTCATAGACTTTATACAATTAATACTTATATGAAAATTTATTACTTCATAGACTTTATACATTTACTACTTATATGAAAATTTATTACTTCATAGACTTTATACAATTAATACTTATATGAAAATTTATTACTTCATAGACTTTATACATTTAATACTTATATGAAAATTTATTACTTCATAGACTTTATACATTTAATACTTATATGAAAATTTATTACTTCATAGACTTTATATTTTTTATACTTATATAAAAATTTATTACTTCATAGACTTTATATTTTGCTTCATAGACTTTATACATTTACTACTAATATGAAAATTTATTACTTCATAGACTTTATACATTTAATACTTATATGAAAATTTATTACTTCATAGACTTTATATTTTTTATACTTATATAAAAATTTATTACTTCATAGACTTTATATTTTGCTTCATAGACTTTATACAATTAATACTTATATGAAAATTTATTACTTCATAGACTTTATACATTTAATACTTATATGAAAATTTATTACTTCATAGACTTTATATTTTTTATACTTATATAAAAATTTATTACTTCATAGACTTTATACAATTAATACTTATATGAAAATTTATTACTTCATAGACTTTATACATTTAATACTTATATGAAAATTTATTACTTCATAGACTTTATATTTTTTATACTTATATAAAAATTTATTACTTCATAGACTTTATATTTTTTATACTTATATAAAAATTTATTACTTCATAGACTTTATATTTTTTATACTTATATAAAAATTTATTACTTCATAGACTTTATATTTTGCTTCATAGACTTTATACAATTAATACTTATATGAAAATTTATTACTTCATAGACTTTATACATTTAATACTTATATGAAAATTTATTACTTCATAGACTTTATACAATTAATACTTATATGAAAATTTATTACTTCATAGACTTTATACATTTAGTACTTATATGAAAATTTATTACTTCATAGACTTTATATTTTTTATACTTATATAAAAATTTATTACTTCATAGACTTTATACATTTAATACTTATATGAAAATTTATTACTTCATAGACTTTATACAATTAATACTTATATGAAAATTTATTACTTCATAGACTTTATACAATTAATACTTATATGAAAATTTATTACTTCATAGACTTTATACATTTACTACTTATATGAAAATTTATTACTTCATAGACTTTATACAATTAATACTTATATGAAAATTTATTACTTCATAGACTTTATACATTTAATACTTATATGAAAATTTATTACTTCATAGACTTTATACAATTAATACTTATATGAAAATTTATTACTTCATAGACTTTATATTTTTTATACTTATATAAAAATTTATTACTTCATAGACTTTATATTTTGCTTCATAGACTTTATACATTTACTACTAATATGAAAATTTATTACTTCATAGACTTTATATTTTTTATACTTATATAAAAATTTATTACTTCATAGACTTTATATTTTTTATACTTATATAAAAATTTATTACTTCATAGACTTTATATTTTGCTTCATAGACTTTATACAATTAATACTTATATGAAAATTTATTACTTCATAGACTTTATACATTTAATACTTATATGAAAATTTATTACTTCATAGACTTTATACAATTAATACTTATATGAAAATTTATTACTTCATAGACTTTATACATTTAGTACTTATATGAAAATTTATTACTTCATAGACTTTATACATTTAATACTTATATGAAAATTTATTACTTCATAGACTTTATACAATTAATACTTATATGAAAATTTATTACTTCATAGACTTTATACAATTAATACTTATATGAAAATTTATTACTTTATAGACTTTATACAATTAATACTTATATGAAAATTTATTACTTCATAGACTTTATACATTTAGTACTTATATGAAAATTTATTACTTCATAGACTTTATACATTTAATACTTATATGAAAATTTATTACTTCATAGACTTTATACATTTAATACTTATATGAAAATTTATTACTTCATAGACTTTATACATTTAATACTTATATGAAAATTTATTACTTCATAGACTTTATATTTTTTATACTTATATAAAAATTTATTACTTCATAGACTTTATATTTTGCTTCATAGACTTTATACATTTACTACTAATATGAAAATTTATTACTTCATAGACTTTATACATTTAATACTTATATGAAAATTTATTACTTCATAGACTTTATACATTTAATACTTATATGAAAATTTATTACTTCATAGACTTTATACATTTAGTACTTATATGAAAATTTATTACTTCATAGACTTTATACATTTAATACTTATATGAAAATTTATTACTTCATAGACTTTATATTTTTTATACTTATATAAAAATTTATTACTTCATAGACTTTATACAATTAATACTTATATGAAAATTTATTACTTCATAGACTTTATACATTTAATACTTATATGAAAATTTATTACTTCATAGACTTTATACAATTAATACTTATATGAAAATTTATTACTTCATAGACTTTATATTTTGCTTCATAGACTTTATACATTTAATACTTATATGAAAATTTATTACTTCATAGACTTTATACAATTAATACTTATATGAAAATTTATTACTTCATAGACTTTATACAATTAATACTTATATGAAAATTTATTACTTCATAGACTTTATACATTTACTACTTATATGAAAATTTATTACTTCATAGACTTTATACAATTAATACTTATATGAAAATTTATTACTTCATAGACTTTATACATTTAATACTTATATGAAAATTTATTACTTCATAGACTTTATACATTTAATACTTATATGAAAATTTATTACTTCATAGACTTTATATTTTTTATACTTATATAAAAATTTATTACTTCATAGACTTTATATTTTGCTTCATAGACTTTATACATTTACTACTAATATGAAAATTTATTACTTCATAGACTTTATACATTTAATACTTATATGAAAATTTATTACTTCATAGACTTTATATTTTTTATACTTATATAAAAATTTATTACTTCATAGACTTTATATTTTTTATACTTATATAAAAATTTATTACTTCATAGACTTTATATTTTGCTTCATAGACTTTATACATTTAATACTTATATGAAAATTTATTACTTCATAGACCTTATACATTTAATACTTATATGAAAATTTATTACTTCATAGACTTTATACAATTAATACTTATATGAAAATTTATTACTTCATAGAATTTATACAATTAATACTTATATGAAAATTTATTACTTCATAGACTTTATACAATTAATACTTATATGAAAATTTATTACTTCATAGACTTTATACATTTAATACTTATATGAAAATTTATTACTTCATAGACTTTATATTTTTTATACTTATATAAAAATTTATTACTTCATAGACTTTATATTTTGCTTCATAGACTTTATACATTTACTACTTATATGAAAATTTATTACTTCATAGACTTTATACATTTAATACTTATATGAAAATTTATTACTTCATAGACTTTATACATTTAATACTTATATGAAAATTTATTACTTCATAGACCTTATACATTTACTACTTATATGAAAATTTATTACTTCATAGACTTTATACAATTAATACTTATATGAAAATTTATTACTTCATAGACTTTATACATTTACTACTTATATGAAAATTTATTACTTCATAGACTTTATACAATTAATACTTATATGAAAATTTATTACTTCATAGACTTTATACATTTAATACTTATATGAAAATTTATTACTTCATAGACTTTATACATTTAATACTTATATGAAAATTTATTACTTCATAGACCTTATACATTTAATACTTATATGAAAATTTATTACTTCATAGACTTTATACAATTAATACTTATATGAAAATTTATTACTTCATAGAATTTATACATTTAGTACTTTTATGAAAATTTATTACTTCATAGACTTTATACAATTAATACTTATATGAAAATTTATTACTTCATAGACTTTATACAATTAATACTTATATCAAAATTTATTACTTCATAGACTTTATACATTTAATACTTATATGAAAATTTATTACTTCATAGACTTTATACATTTAATACTTATATGAAAATTTATTACTTCATAGACTTTATACAATTAATACTTATATGAAAATTTATTACTTCATAGACTTTATACATTTAGTACTTATATGAAAATTTATTACTTCATAGACTTTATACAATTAATACTTATATGAAAATTTATTACTTCATAGACTTTATACAATTAATACTTATATGAAAATTTATTACTTCATAGACTTTATACAATTAATACTTATATCAAAATTTATTACTTCATAGACTTTATACATTTAATACTTATATAAAAATTTATTACTTCATAGACTTTATACATTTAATACTTATATGAAAATTTATTACTTCATAGACTTTATACAATTAATACTTATATGATAATTTATTACTTCATAGACTTTATACATTTAGTACTTATATGAAAATTTATTACTTCATAGACTTTATACAATTAATACTTATATGAAAATTTATTACTTCATAGACTTTATACATTTAATACTTATATGAAAATTTATTACTTCATAGACTTTATATTTTTTATACTTATATAAAAATTTATTACTTCATAGACTTTATATTTTGCTTCATAGACTTTATACATTTAATACTTATATGAAAATTTATTACTTCATAGACTTTATACAATTAATACTTATATGAAAATTTATTACTTCATAGACTTTATACATTTAATACTTATATGAAAATTTATTACTTCATAGACTTTATATTTTTTATACTTATATAAAAATTTATTACTTCATAGACTTTATATTTTGCTTCATAGACTTTATACATTTAATACTTATATGAAAATTTATTACTTCATAGACTTTATACATTTAATACTTATATGAAAATTTATTACTTCATAGACTTTATACATTTAATACTTATATGAAAATTTATTACTTCATAGACTTTATACAATTAATACTTATATGAAAATTTATTACTTCATACACTTTATACAATTAATACTTATATGAAAATTTATTACTTCATAGACTTTATACATTTAATACTTATATGAAAATTTATTACTTCATAGACTTTATACATTTAATACTTATATGAAAATTTATTACTTCATAGACTTTATACAATTAATACTTATATGAAAATTTATTAATTCATAGACTTTATACATTTAGTACTTATATGAAAATTTATTACTTCATAGACTTTATACATTTAATACTTATATGAAAATTTATTACTTCATAGACTTTATACATTTAATACTTATATGAAAATTTATTACTTCATAGACTTTATACATTTAATACTTATATGAAAATTTATTACTTCATAGACTTTATATTTTTTATACTTATATAAAAATTTATTACTTCATAGACTTTATATTTTGCTTCATAGACTTTATACATTTACTACTAATATGAAAATTTATTACTTCATAGACTTTATACATTTAATACTTATATGAAAATTTATTACTTCATAGACTTTATACATTTAATACTTATATGAAAATTTATTACTTCATAGACTTTATACATTTAGTACTTATATGAAAATTTATTACTTCATAGACTTTATACATTTAATACTTATATGAAAATTTATTACTTCATAGACTTTATATTTTTTATACTTATATAAAAATTTATTACTTCATAGACTTTATACAATTAATACTTATATGAAAATTTATTACTTCATAGACTTTATACATTTAATACTTATATGAAAATTTATTACTTCATAGACTTTATACAATTAATACTTATATGAAAATTTATTACTTCATAGACTTTATATTTTGCTTCATAGACTTTATACATTTAATACTTATATGAAAATTTATTACTTCATAGACTTTATACAATTAATACTTATATGAAAATTTATTACTTCATAGACTTTATACAATTAATACTTATATGAAAATTTATTACTTCATAGACTTTATACATTTACTACTTATATGAAAATTTATTACTTCATAGACTTTATACAATTAATACTTATATGAAAATTTATTACTTCATAGACTTTATACATTTAATACTTATATGAAAATTTATTACTTCATAGACTTTATACATTTAATACTTATATGAAAATTTATTACTTCATAGACTTTATATTTTTTATACTTATATAAAAATTTATTACTTCATAGACTTTATATTTTGCTTCATAGACTTTATACATTTACTACTAATATGAAAATTTATTACTTCATAGACTTTATACATTTAATACTTATATGAAAATTTATTACTTCATAGACTTTATATTTTTTATACTTATATAAAAATTTATTACTTCATAGACTTTATATTTTTTATACTTATATAAAAATTTATTACTTCATAGACTTTATACAATTAATACTTATATGAAAATTTATTACTTCATAGACTTTATACATTTAATACTTATATGAAAATTTATTACTTCATAGACTTTATACAATTAATACTTATATGAAAATTTATTACTTCATAGACTTTATATTTTGCTTCATAGACTTTATACATTTAATACTTATATGAAAATTTATTACTTCATAGACTTTATACAATTAATACTTATATGAAAATTTATTACTTCATAGACTTTATACAATTAATACTTATATGAAAATTTATTACTTCATAGACTTTATACATTTAATACTTATATGAAAATTTATTACTTCATAGACTTTATATTTTTTATACTTATATAAAAATTTATTACTTCATAGACTTTATATTTTGCTTCATAGACTTTATACATTTAATACTTATATGAAAATTTATTACTTCATAGACTTTATACAATTAATACTTATATGAAAATTTATTACTTCATAGACTTTATACAATTAATACTTATATGAAAATTTATTACTTCATAGACTTTATACATTTACTACTTATATGAAAATTTATTACTTCATAGACTTTATACAATTAATACTTATATGAAAATTTATTACTTCATAGACTTTATACATTTACTACTTATATGAAAATTTATTACTTCATAGACTTTATACAATTAATACTTATATGAAAATTTATTACTTCATAGACTTTATACATTTAATACTTATATGAAAATTTATTACTTCATAGACTTTATACATTTAATACTTATATGAAAATTTATTACTTCATAGACTTTATATTTTGCTTCATAGACTTTATACATTTACTACTAATATGAAAATTTATTACTTCATAGACTTTATACATTTAATACTTATATGAAAATTTATTACTTCATAGACTTTATACATTTAATACTTATATGAAAATTTATTACTTCATAGACTTTATACATTTAGTACTTATATGAAAATTTATTACTTCATAGACTTTATACATTTAATACTTATATGAAAATTTATTACTTCATAGACTTTATATTTTTTATACTTATATAAAAATTTATTACTTCATAGACTTTATACAATTAATACTTATATGAAAATTTATTACTTCATAGACTTTATACATTTAATACTTATATGAAAATTTATTACTTCATAGACTTTATACAATTAATACTTATATGAAAATTTATTACTTCATAGACTTTATATTTTGCTTCATAGACTTTATACATTTAATACTTATATGAAAATTTATTACTTCATAGACTTTATACAATTAATACTTATATGAAAATTTATTACTTCATAGACTTTATACATTTAATACTTATATGAAAATTTATTACTTCATAGACTTTATACATTTAATACTTATATGAAAATTTATTACTTCATAGACTTTATACAATTAATACTTATATGAAAATTTATTACTTCATAGACTTTATACATTTAGTACTTATATGAAAATTTATTACTTCATAGACTTTATACATTTAATACTTATATGAAAATTTATTACTTCATAGACTTTATACATTTAATACTTATATGAAAATTTATTACTTCATAGACTTTATACATTTAATACTTATATGAAAATTTATTACTTCATAGACTTTATATTTTTTATACTTATATAAAAATTTATTACTTCATAGACTTTATATTTTGCTTCATAGACTTTATACATTTACTACTAATATGAAAATTTATTACTTCATAGACTTTATACATTTAATACTTATATGAAAATTTATTACTTCATAGACTTTATATTTTTTATACTTATATAAAAATTTATTACTTCATAGACTTTATATTTTTTATACTTATATAAAAATTTATTACTTCATAGACTTTATATTTTGCTTCATAGACTTTATACATTTAATACTTATATGAAAATTTATTACTTCATAGACTTTATACAATTAATACTTATATGAAAATTTATTACTTCATAGACTTTATACAATTAATACTTATATGAAAATTTATTACTTCATAGACTTTATACATTTACTACTTATATGAAAATTTATTACTTCATAGACTTTATACATTTAATACTTATATGAAAATTTATTACTTCATAGACTTTATACATTTAATACTTATATGAAAATTTATTACTTCATAGACTTTATACATTTAATACTTATATGAAAATTTATTACTTCATAGACTTTATATTTTTTATACTTATATAAAAATTTTTTTATACTTATATAAAAATTTATTACTTCATAGACTTTATATTTTGCTTCATACACTTTATACATTTACTACTAATATGAAAATTTATTACTTCATACACTTTATACAATTAATACTTATATGAAAATTTATTACTTCATAGACTTTATACATTTACTACTTATATGAAAATTTATTACTTCATAGACTTTATACAATTAATACTTATATGAAAATTTATTACTTCATAGACTTTATACAATTAATACTTATATGAAAATTTATTACTTCATAGACTTTATACATTTAATACTTATATGAAAATTTATTACTTCATAGACTTTATACATTTAATACTTATATGAAAATTTATTACTTCATAGACTTTATACAATTAATACTTATATGAAAATTTATTACTTCATAGACTTTATACATTTAGTACTTATATGAAAATTTATTACTTCATAGACTTTATACATTTAATACTTATATGAAAATTTATTACTTCATAGACTTTATACATTTAATACTTATATGAAAATTTATTACTTCATAGACTTTATACATTTAATACTTATATGAAAATTTATTACTTCATAGACTTTATATTTTTTATACTTATATAAAAATTTATTACTTCATAGACTTTATATTTTGCTTCATAGACTTTATACATTTACTACTAATATGAAAATTTATTACTTCATAGACTTTATACATTTAATACTTATATGAAAATTTATTACTTCATAGACTTTATACATTTAATACTTATATGAAAATTTATTACTTCATAGACTTTATACATTTAGTACTTATATGAAAATTTATTACTTCATAGACTTTATACATTTAATACTTATATGAAAATTTATTACTTCATAGACTTTATATTTTTTATACTTATATAAAAATTTATTACTTCATAGACTTTATACAATTAATACTTATATGAAAATTTATTACTTCATAGACTTTATACATTTAATACTTATATGAAAATTTATTACTTCATAGACTTTATACAATTAACACTTATATGAAAATTTATTACTTCATAGACTTTATATTTTGCTTCATAGACTTTATACATTTAATACTTATATGAAAATTTATTACTTCATAGACTTTATACAATTAATACTTATATGAAAATTTATTACTTCATAGACTTTATACAATTAATACTTATATGAAAATTTATTACTTCATAGACTTTATACATTTACTACTTATATGAAAATTTATTACTTCATAGACTTTATACAATTAATACTTATATGAAAATTTATTACTTCATAGACTTTATACATTTAATACTTATATGAAAATTTATTACTTCATAGACTTTATACATTTAATACTTATATGAAAATTTATTACTTCATAGACTTTATATTTTTTATACTTATATAAAAATTTATTACTTCATAGACTTTATATTTTGCTTCATAGACTTTATACATTTACTACTAATATGAAAATTTATTACTTCATAGACTTTATACATTTAATACTTATATGAAAATTTATTACTTCATAGACTTTATATTTTTTATACTTATATAAAAATTTATTACTTCATAGACTTTATATTTTTTATACTTATATAAAAATTTATTACTTCATAGACTTTATATTTTGCTTCATAGACTTTATACATTTAATACTTATATGAAAATTTATTACTTCATAGACCTTATACATTTAATACTTATATGAAAATTTATTACTTCATAGACTTTATACAATTAATACTTATATGAAAATTTATTACTTCATAGAATTTATACAATTAATACTTATATGAAAATTTATTACTTCATAGACTTTATACAATTAATACTTATATGAAAATTTATTACTTCATAGACTTTATACATTTAATACTTATATGAAAATTTATTACTTCATAGACTTTATATTTTTTATACTTATATAAAAATTTATTACTTCATAGACTTTATATTTTGCTTCATAGACTTTATACATTTACTACTTATATGAAAATTTATTACTTCATAGACTTTATACATTTAATACTTATATGAAAATTTATTACTTCATAGACTTTATACATTTAATACTTATATGAAAATTTATTACTTCATAGACCTTATACATTTACTACTTATATGAAAATTTATTACTTCATAGACTTTATACAATTAATACTTATATGAAAATTTATTACTTCATAGACTTTATACATTTACTACTTATATGAAAATTTATTACTTCATAGACTTTATACAATTAATACTTATATGAAAATTTATTACTTCATAGACTTTATACATTTAATACTTATATGAAAATTTATTACTTCATAGACTTTATACATTTAATACTTATATGAAAATTTATTACTTCATAGACCTTATACATTTAATACTTATATGAAAATTTATTACTTCATAGACTTTATACAATTAATACTTATATGAAAATTTATTACTTCATAGAATTTATACATTTAGTACTTTTATGAAAATTTATTACTTCATAGAATTTATACATTTAGTACTTTTATGAAAATTTATTACTTCATAGACTTTATACAATTAATACTTATATGAAAATTTATTACTTCATAGACTTTATACAATTAATACTTATATCAAAATTTATTACTTCATAGACTTTATACATTTAATACTTATATGAAAATTTATTACTTCATAGACTTTATACATTTAATACTTATATGAAAATTTATTACTTCATAGACTTTATACAATTAATACTTATATGAAAATTTATTACTTCATAGACTTTATACATTTAGTACTTATATGAAAATTTATTACTTCATAGACTTTATACAATTAATACTTATATGAAAATTTATTACTTCATAGACTTTATACAATTAATACTTATATGAAAATTTATTACTTCATAGACTTTACACAATTAATACTTATATCAAAATTTATTACTTCATAGACTTTATACATTTAATACTTATATAAAAATTTATTACTTCATAGACTTTATACATTTAATACTTATATGAAAATTTATTACTTCATAGACTTTATACAATTAATACTTATATGAAAATTTATTACTTCATAGACTTTATACATTTAGTACTTATATGAAAATTTATTACTTCATAGACTTTATACAATTAATACTTATATGAAAATTTATTACTTCATAGACTTTATACATTTAATACTTATATGAAAATTTATTACTTCATAGACTTTATATTTTTTATACTTATATAAAAATTTATTACTTCATAGACTTTATATTTTGCTTCATAGACTTTATACATTTAATACTTATATGAAAATTTATTACTTCATAGACTTTATACAATTAATACTTATATGAAAATTTATTACTTCATAGACTTTATACATTTAATACTTATATGAAAATTTATTACTTCATAGACTTTATATTTTTTATACTTATATAAAAATTTATTACTTCATAGACTTTATATTTTGCTTCATAGACTTTATACATTTAATACTTATATGAAAATTTATTACTTCATAGACTTTATACATTTAATACTTATATGAAAATTTATTACTTCATAGACTTTATACATTTAATACTTATATGAAAATTTATTACTTCATAGACTTTATACAATTAATACTTATATGAAAATTTATTACTTCATACACTTTATACAATTAATACTTATATGAAAATTTATTACTTCATAGACTTTATACATTTAATACTTATATGAAAATTTATTACTTCATAGACTTTATACATTTAATACTTATATGAAAATTTATTACTTCATAGACTTTATACAATTAATACTTATATGAAAATTTATTACTTCATAGACTTTATACATTTAGTACTTATATGAAAATTTATTACTTCATAGACTTTATACATTTAATACTTATATGAAAATTTATTACTTCATAGACTTTATACATTTAATACTTATATGAAAATTTATTACTTCATAGACTTTATACATTTAATACTTATATGAAAATTTATTACTTCATAGACTTTATATTTTTTATACTTATATAAAAATTTATTACTTCATAGACTTTATATTTTGCTTCATAGACTTTATACATTTACTACTAATATGAAAATTTATTACTTCATAGACTTTATACATTTAATACTTATATGAAAATTTATTACTTCATAGACTTTATACATTTAATACTTATATGAAAATTTATTACTTCATAGACTTTATACATTTAGTACTTATATGAAAATTTATTACTTCATAGACTTTATACATTTAATACTTATATGAAAATTTATTACTTCATAGACTTTATATTTTTTATACTTATATAAAAATTTATTACTTCATAGACTTTATACAATTAATACTTATATGAAAATTTATTACTTCATAGACTTTATACATTTAATACTTATATGAAAATTTATTACTTCATAGACTTTATACAATTAATACTTATATGAAAATTTATTACTTCATAGACTTTATATTTTGCTTCATAGACTTTATACATTTAATACTTATATGAAAATTTATTACTTCATAGACTTTATACAATTAATACTTATATGAAAATTTATTACTTCATAGACTTTATACAATTAATACTTATATGAAAATTTATTACTTCATAGACTTTATACATTTACTACTTATATGAAAATTTATTACTTCATAGACTTTATACAATTAATACTTATATGAAAATTTATTACTTCATAGACTTTATACATTTAATACTTATATGAAAATTTATTACTTCATAGACTTTATACATTTAATACTTATATGAAAATTTATTACTTCATAGACTTTATATTTTTTATACTTATATAAAAATTTATTACTTCATAGACTTTATATTTTGCTTCATAGACTTTATACATTTACTACTAATATGAAAATTTATTACTTCATAGACTTTATACATTTAATACTTATATGAAAATTTATTACTTCATAGACTTTATATTTTTTATACTTATATAAAAATTTATTACTTCATAGACTTTATATTTTTTATACTTATATAAAAATTTATTACTTCATAGACTTTATATTTTGCTTCATAGACTTTATACATTTAATACTTATATGAAAATTTATTACTTCATAGACCTTATACATTTAATACTTATATGAAAATTTATTACTTCATAGACTTTATACAATTAATACTTATATGAAAATTTATTACTTCATAGAATTTATACAATTAATACTTATATGAAAATTTATTACTTCATAGACTTTATACAATTAATACTTATATGAAAATTTATTACTTCATAGACTTTATACATTTAATACTTATATGAAAATTTATTACTTCATAGACTTTATATTTTTTATACTTATATAAAAATTTATTACTTCATAGACTTTATATTTTGCTTCATAGACTTTATACATTTACTACTTATATGAAAATTTATTACTTCATAGACTTTATACATTTAATACTTATATGAAAATTTATTACTTCATAGACTTTATACATTTAATACTTATATGAAAATTTATTACTTCATAGACCTTATACATTTACTACTTATATGAAAATTTATTACTTCATAGACTTTATACAATTAATACTTATATGAAAATTTATTACTTCATAGACTTTATACATTTACTACTTATATGAAAATTTATTACTTCATAGACTTTATACAATTAATACTTATATGAAAATTTATTACTTCATAGACTTTATACATTTAATACTTATATGAAAATTTATTACTTCATAGACTTTATACATTTAATACTTATATGAAAATTTATTACTTCATAGACCTTATACATTTAATACTTATATGAAAATTTATTACTTCATAGACTTTATACAATTAATACTTATATGAAAATTTATTACTTCATAGAATTTATACATTTAGTACTTTTATGAAAATTTATTACTTCATAGACTTTATACAATTAATACTTATATGAAAATTTATTACTTCATAGACTTTATACAATTAATACTTATATCAAAATTTATTACTTCATAGACTTTATACATTTAATACTTATATGAAAATTTATTACTTCATAGACTTTATACATTTAATACTTATATGAAAATTTATTACTTCATAGACTTTATACAATTAATACTTATATGAAAATTTATTACTTCATAGACTTTATACATTTAGTACTTATATGAAAATTTATTACTTCATAGACTTTATACAATTAATACTTATATGAAAATTTATTACTTCATAGACTTTATACAATTAATACTTATATGAAAATTTATTACTTCATAGACTTTATACAATTAATACTTATATCAAAATTTATTACTTCATAGACTTTATACATTTAATACTTATATAAAAATTTATTACTTCATAGACTTTATACATTTAATACTTATATGAAAATTTATTACTTCATAGACTTTATACAATTAATACTTATATGAAAATTTATTACTTCATAGACTTTATACATTTAGTACTTATATGAAAATTTATTACTTCATAGACTTTATACAATTAATACTTATATGAAAATTTATTACTTCATAGACTTTATACATTTAATACTTATATGAAAATTTATTACTTCATAGACTTTATATTTTTTATACTTATATAAAAATTTATTACTTCATAGACTTTATATTTTGCTTCATAGACTTTATACATTTAATACTTATATGAAAATTTATTACTTCATAGACTTTATACAATTAATACTTATATGAAAATTTATTACTTCATAGACTTTATACATTTAATACTTATATGAAAATTTATTACTTCATAGACTTTATATTTTTTATACTTATATAAAAATTTATTACTTCATAGACTTTATATTTTGCTTCATAGACTTTATACATTTAATACTTATATGAAAATTTATTACTTCATAGACTTTATACATTTAATACTTATATGAAAATTTATTACTTCATAGACTTTATACATTTAATACTTATATGAAAATTTATTACTTCATAGACTTTATACAATTAATACTTATATGAAAATTTATTACTTCATACACTTTATACATTTACTACTTATATGAAAATTTATTACTTCATAGACTTTATACATTTAGTACTTATATGAAAATTTATTACTTCATAGACTTTATACAATTAATACTTATATGAAAATTTATTACTTCATAGACTTTATACAATTAATGCTTATATGAAAATTTATTACTTCATAGACTTTATACAATTATACTTATATGAAAATTTATTACTTCATAGACTTTATACAATTAATACTTATATGAAAATTTATTACTTCATAGACTTTATACATTTAATACTTATATGAAAATTTATTACTTCATAGACTTTATATTTTTTATACTTATATAAAAATTTATTACTTCATAGACTTTATATTTTGCTTCATAGACTTTATACATTTAATACTTATATGAAAATTTATTACTTCATAGACTTTATACAATTAATACTTATATGAAAATTTATTACTTCATAGACTTTATACATTTAATACTTATATGAAAATTTATTACTTCATAGACTTTATATTTTTTATACTTATATAAAAATTTATTACTTCATAGACTTTATATTTTGCTTCATAGACTTTATACAATTAATACTTATATGAAAATTTATTACTTCATAGACTTTATACAATTAATACTTATATGAAAATTTATTACTTCATAGACTTTATACAATTATACTTATATGAAAATTTATTACTTCATAGACTTTATACAATTAATACTTATATGAAAATTTATTACTTCATAGACTTTATATTTTTTATACTTATATAAAAATTTATTACTTCATAGACTTTATATTTTGCTTCATAGACTTTATACATTTACTACTAATATGAAAATTTATTACTTCATAGACTTTATACATTTAATACTTATATGAAAATTTATTACTTCATAGACTTTATATTTTTTATACTTATATAAAAATTTATTACTTCATAGACTTTATATTTTTTATACTTATATAAAAATTTATTACTTCATAGACTTTATATTTTGCTTCATAGACTTTATACATTTAATACTTATATGAAAATTTATTACTTCATAGACTTTATACAATTAATACTTATATGAAAATTTATTACTTCATAGACTTTATACAATTAATACTTATATGAAAATTTATTACTTCATAGACTTTATACATTTACTACTTATATGAAAATTTATTACTTCATAGACTTTATACAATTAATACTTATATGAAAATTTATTACTTCATAGACTTTATACATTTAATACTTATATGAAAATTTATTACTTCATAGACTTTATACATTTAATACTTATATGAAAATTTATTACTTCATAGACTTTATATTTTTTATACTTATATAAAAATTTATTACTTCATAGACTTTATATTTTGCTTCATAGACTTTATACATTTACTACTAATATGAAAATTTATTACTTCATAGACTTTATACATTTAATACTTATATGAAAATTTATTACTTCATAGACTTTATATTTTTTATACTTATATAAAAATTTATTACTTCATAGACTTTATATTTTTTATACTTATATAAAAATTTATTACTTCA
This sequence comes from Bactrocera oleae, assembly GCF_042242935.1. Classification (NCBI taxonomy): domain Eukaryota; kingdom Metazoa; phylum Arthropoda; class Insecta; order Diptera; family Tephritidae; genus Bactrocera; species Bactrocera oleae. Next base: position 2,763,785 of record NW_027212752.1, on the reverse strand, counting down.
TAGACTTTATATTTTGCTTCATAGACTTTATACATTTAATACTTATATGAAAATTTATTACTTCATAGACCTTATACATTTAATACTTATATGAAAATTTATTACTTCATAGACTTTATACAATTAATACTTATATGAAAATTTATTACTTCATAGAATTTATACAATTAATACTTATATGAAAATTTATTACTTCATAGACTTTATACAATTAATACTTATATGAAAATTTATTACTTCATAGACTTTATACATTTAATACTTATATGAAAATTTATTACTTCATAGACTTTATATTTTTTATACTTATATAAAAATTTATTACTTCATAGACTTTATATTTTGCTTCATAGACTTTATACATTTACTACTTATATGAAAATTTATTACTTCATAGACTTTATACATTTAATACTTATATGAAAATTTATTACTTCATAGACTTTATACATTTAATACTTATATGAAAATTTATTACTTCATAGACCTTATACATTTACTACTTATATGAAAATTTATTACTTCATAGACTTTATACAATTAATACTTATATGAAAATTTATTACTTCATAGACTTTATACATTTACTACTTATATGAAAATTTATTACTTCATAGACTTTATACAATTAATACTTATATGAAAATTTATTACTTCATAGACTTTATACATTTAATACTTATATGAAAATTTATTACTTCATAGACTTTATACATTTAATACTTATATGAAAATTTATTACTTCATAGACCTTATACATTTAATACTTATATGAAAATTTATTACTTCATAGACTTTATACAATTAATACTTATATGAAAATTTATTACTTCATAGAATTTATACATTTAGTACTTTTATGAAAATTTATTACTTCATAGACTTTATACAATTAATACTTATATGAAAATTTATTACTTCATAGACTTTATACAATTAATACTTATATCAAAATTTATTACTTCATAGACTTTATACATTTAATACTTATATGAAAATTTATTACTTCATAGACCTTATACATTTACTACTTATATGAAAATTTATTACTTCATAGACTTTATACAATTAATACTTATATGAAAATTTATTACTTCATAGACCTTATACATTTACTACTTATATGAAAATTTATTACTTCATAGACTTTATACAATTAATACTTATATGAAAATTTATTACTTCATAGACTTTATACATTTAATACTTATATGAAAATTTATTACTTCATAGACTTTATACATTTAATACTTATATGAAAATTTATTACTTCATAGACCTTATACATTTACTACTTATATGAAAATTTATTACTTCATAGACTTTATACAATTAATACTTATATGAAAATTTATTACTTCATAGACTTTATACATTTACTACTTATATGAAAATTTATTACTTCATAGACTTTATACAATTAATACTTATATGAAAATTTATTACTTCATAGACTTTATACAATTAATACTTATATGAAAATTTATTACTTCATAGACTTTATACAATTAATACTTATATGAAAATTTATTACTTCATAGACTTTATACAATTAATACTTATATCAAAATTTATTACTTCATAGACTTTATACATTTAATACTTATATAAAAATTTATTACTTCATAGACTTTATACATTTAATACTTATATGAAAATTTATTACTTCATACACTTTATACAATTAATACTTATATGAAAATTTATTACTTCATAGACTTTATACATTTACTACTTATATGAAAATTTATTACTTCATAGACTTTATACAATTAATACTTATATGAAAATTTATTACTTCATAGACTTTATACATTTAATACTTATATGAAAATTTATTACTTCATAGACTTTATATTTTTTATACTTATATAAAAATTTATTACTTCATAGACTTTATATTTTGCTTCATAGACTTTATACATTTAATACTTATATGAAAATTTATTACTTCATAGACTTTATACAATTAATACTTATATGAAAATTTATTACTTCATAGACTTTATACATTTAATACTTATATGAAAATTTATTACTTCATAGACTTTATATTTTTTATACTTATATAAAAATTTATTACTTCATAGACTTTATATTTTGCTTCATAGACTTTATACATTTAATACTTATATGAAAATTTATTACTTCATAGACTTTATACATTTAATACTTATATGAAAATTTATTACTTCATAGACTTTATACATTTAATATTTATATGAAAATTTATTACTTCATAGACTTTATACAATTAATACTTATATGAAAATTTATTACTTCATACACTTTATACATTTACTACTTATATGAAAATTTATTACTTCATAGACTTTATACATTTAGTACTTATATGAAAATTTATTACTTCATAGACTTTATACAATTAATACTTATATGAAAATTTATTACTTCATAGACTTTATACAATTAATACTTATATGAAAATTTATTACTTCATAGACTTTATACAATTATACTTATATGAAAATTTATTACTTCATAGACTTTATACAATTAATACTTATATGAAAATTTATTACTTCATAGACTTTATACATTTAATACTTATATGAAAATTTATTACTTCATAGACTTTATATTTTTTATACTTATATAAAAATTTATTACTTCATAGACTTTATATTTTGCTTCATAGACTTTATACATTTAATACTTATATGAAAATTTATTACTTCATAGACTTTATACAATTAATACTTATATTAAAATTTATTACTTCATAGACTTTATACATTTAATACTTATATGAAAATTTATTACTTCATAGACTTTATATTTTTTATACTTATATAAAAATTTATTACTTCATAGACTTTATATTTTGCTTCATAGACTTTATACATTTAATACTTATATGAAAATTTATTACTTCATAGACTTTATACATTTAATACTTATATGAAAATTTATTACTTCATAGACTTTATACATTTAATACTTATATGAAAATTTATTACTTCATAGACTTTATACAATTAATACTTATATGAAAATTTATTACTTCATACACTTTATACATTTACTACTTATATGAAAATTTATTACTTCATAGACTTTATACAATTAATACTTATATGAAAATTTATTACTTCATAGACTTTATACATTTACTACTTATATGAAAATTTATTACTTCATAGACTTTATACAATTAATACTTATATGAAAGTTTATTACTTCATAGACTTTATACATTTAATACTTATATGAAAATTTATTACTTCATAGACTTTATACAATTAATACTTATATGAAAATTTATTACTTCATAGACTTTATACATTTAATACTTATATGAAAATTTATTACTTCATAGACTTTATACATTTAATACTTATATGAAAATTTATTACTTCATAGACCTTATATATTTAATACTTATATGAAAATTTATTACTTCATAGACTTTATACAATTAATACTTATATAAAAATTTATTACTTCATAGAATTTATACATTTAGTACTTATATGAAAATTTATTACTTCATAGACTTTATACAATTAATACTTATATGAAAATTTATTACTTCATAGACTTTATACAATTAATACTTATATGAAAATTTATTACTTCATAGACTTTATACATTTAATACTTATATGAAAATTTATTACTTCATAGACTTTATACAATTAATACTTATATGAAAATTTTTTACTTCATAGAATTTATACATTTACTACTTATATGAAAATTTATTACTTCATAGACTTTATACATTTAATACTTATATGAAAATTTATTACTTCATAGACTTTATACAATTAATACTTATATGAAAATTTATTACTTCATAGACTTTATACATTTAATACTTATATGAAAATTTATTACTTCATATATACTTTATACAATTAATACTTATATGAAAATTTATTACTTCATAGACTTTATACATTTAATACTTATATGAAAATTTATTACTTCATAGACTTTATATTTTTTATACTTATATAAAAATTTATTACTTCATAGACTTTATACATTTAATACTTATATGAAAATTTATTACTTCATAGACTTTATACATTTACTACTTATATGAAAATTTATTACTTCATAGACTTTATACAATTAATACTTATATGAAAATTTATTACTTCATAGACTTTATACATTTAGTACTTATATGAAAATTTATTACTTCATAGACTTTATACAATTAATACTTATATGAAAATTTATTACTTCATAGACTTTATACATTTACTACTTATATGAAAATTTATTACTTCATAGACTTTATACAATTAATACTTATATGAAAATTTATTACTTCATAGACTTTATACATTTAATACTTATATGAAAATTTATTACTTCATATATACTTTATACAATTAATACTTATATGAAAATTTATTACTTCATAGACTTTATACATTTAATACTTATATGAAAATTTATTACTTCATAGACTTTATATTTTTTATACTTATATAAAAATTTATTACTTCATACACTTTATACATTTAATACTTATATGAAAATTTATTACTTCATACACTTTATACATTTACTACTTATATGAAAATTTATTACTTCATAGACTTTATACAATTAATACTTATATGAAAATTTATTACTTCATAGACTTTATACATTTACTACTTATATGAAAATTTATTACTTCATAGACTTTATACAATTAATACTTATATGAAAATTTATTACTTCATAGACTTTATACAATTAATACTTATATGAAAATTTATTACTTCATTGACTTTATACATTTAATACTTATATGAAAATTTATTACTTCATAGACTTTATACATTTAATACTTATATGAAAATTTATTACTTCATAGACTTTATACAATTAATACTTATATGAAAATTTTTTACTTCATAGACTTTATACATTTAGTACTTATATGAAAATTTATTACTTCATAGACTTTATACATTTAATACTTATATGAAAATTTATTACTTCATAGACTTTATATTTTTTATACTTATATAAAAATTTATTACTTCATAGACTTTATATTTTTTATACTTATATAAAAATGTATTACTTCATAGACTTTATATTTTGCTTCATAGACTTTATACATTTAATACTTATATGAAAATTTATTACTTCATAGACTTTATACAATTAATACTTATATGAAAATTTATTACTTCATAGACTTTATACAATTAATACTTATATGAAAATTTATTACTTCATAGACTTTATACAATTAATACTTATATGAAAATTTATTACTTCATAGACTTTATACATTTACTACTTATATGAAAATTTATTACTTCATAGACTTTATACAATTAATACTTATATGAAAATTTATTACTTCATAGACTTTATACATTTAATACTTATATGAAAATTTATTACTTCATAGACTTTATACATTTAATACTTATATGAAAATTTATTACTTCATAGACCTTATACATTTAATACTTATATGAAAATTTATGACTTCATAGACTTTATACAATTAATACTTATATGAAAATTTATTACTTCATAGAATTTATACATTTACTACTTATATGAAAATTTATTACTTCATAGACTTTATACATTTAATACTTATATGAAAATTTATTACTTCATAGACTTTATACATTTAATACTTATATGAAAATTTATTACTTCATAGACCTTATACATTTACTACTTATATGAAAATTTATTACTTCATAGACTTTATACAATTAATACTTATATGAAAATTTATTACTTCATAGACTTTATACATTTACTACTTATATGAAAATTTATTACTTCATAGACTTTATACAATTAATACTTATATGAAAATTTATTACTTCATAGAATTTATACATTTAATACTTATATGAAAATTTATTACTTCATAGACTTTATACATTTAATACTTATATGAAAATTTATTACTTCATAGACTTTATACAATTAATACTTATATGAAAATTTATTACTTCATAGACTTTATACATTTAGTACTTATATGAAAATTTATTACTTCATAGACTTTATACAATTAATACTTATATGAAAATTTATTACTTCATAGACTTTATACAATTAATACTTATATGAAAATTTATTACTTCATAGACTTTATACAATTAATACTTATATGAAAATTTATTACTTCATAGACTTTATACAATTAATACTTATATGAAAATTTATTACTTCATAGACTTTATACATTTAATACTTATATGAAAATTTATTACTTCATAGACTTTATATTTTTTATACTTATATAAAAATTTATTACTTCATAGACTTTATATTTTGCTTCATAGACTTTATACATTTAATACTTATATGAAAATGTATTACTTCATAGACTTTATACAATTAATACTTATATGAAAATTTATTACTTCATAGACTTTATACATTTAATACTTATATGAAAATTTATTACTTCATAGACTTTATATTTTTTATACTTATATAAAAATTTATTACTTCATAGACTTTATATTTTGCTTCATAGACTTTATACATTTAATACTTATATGAAAATTTATTACTTCATAGACTTTATACATTTAATACTTATATGAAAATTTATTACTTCATAGACTTTATACATTTAATACTTATATGAAAATTTATTACTTCATAGACTTTATACAATTAATACTTATATGAAAATTTATTACTTCATACACTTTATACATTTACTACTTATATGAAAATTTATTACTTCATAGACTTTATACAATTAATACTTATATGAAAATTTATTACTTCATAGACTTTATACATTTACTACTTATATGAAAATTTATTACTTCATAGACTTTATACAATTAATACTTATATGAAAATTTATTACTTCATAGACTTTATACATTTACTACTTATATGAAAATTTATTACTTCATAGACTTTATACAATTAATACTTATATGAAAATTTATTACTTCATAGACCTTATACATTTAATACTTATATGAAAATTTATTACTTCATAGACTTTATACAATTAATACTTATATGAAAATTTATTACTTCATAGACTTTATACATTTAATACTTATATGAAAATTTATAACTTCATAGATTTTATACTTTAATACTTATATGAAAATTTATTACTTCATAGACTTTATACATTTAATACTTATATTAAAATTTATTACTTCATAGACCTTATACATTTAATACTTATATGAAAATTTATTACTTCATAGACTTTATACAATTAATACTTATATGAAAATTTATTACTTCATAGAATTTATACATTTAGTACTTATATGAAAATTTATTACTTCATAGACTTTATATTTTTTATACTTATATAAAAATTTATTACTTCATAGACTTTATACATTTACTACTTATATGAAAATTTATTACTTCATAGACTTTATACAATTAATACTTATATGAAAATTTATTACTTCATAGACTTTATACATTTAATACTTATATGAAAATTTATTACTTCATAGACTTTATACATTTAATACTTATATGAAAATTTATTACTTCATAGACCTTATACATTTAATACTTATATGAAAATTTATGACTTCATAGACTTTATACAATTAATACTTATATGAAAATTTATTACTTCATAGACTTTATACATTTAGTACTTATATGAAAATTTATTACTTCATAGACTTTATACATTTAATACTTATATGAAAATTTATTACTTCATAGACTTTATATTTTTTATACTTATATAAAAATTTATTACTTCATAGACTTTATATTTTTTATACTTATATAAAAATGTATTACTTCATAGACTTTATATTTTGCTTCATAGACTTTATACATTTAATACTTATATGAAAATTTATTACTTCATAGACTTTATACAATTAATACTTATATGAAAATTTATTACTTCATAGACTTTATACAATTAATACTTATATGAAAATTTATTACTTCATAGACTTTATACAATTAATACTTATATGAAAATTTATTACTTCATAGACTTTATACATTTACTACTTATATGAAAATTTATTATTTCATAGACTTTATACAATTAATACTTATATGAAAATTTATTACTTCATAGACTTTATACATTTAATACTTATATGAAAATTTATTACTTCATAGACTTTATACATTTAATACTTATATGAAAATTTATTACTTCATAGACCTTATACATTTAATACTTATATGAAAATTTATGACTTCATAGACTTTATACAATTAATACTTATATGAAAATTTATTACTTTATAGAATTTATACATTTACTACTTATATGAAAATTTATTACTTCATAGACTTTATACATTTAATACTTATATGAAAATTTATTACTTCATAGACTTTATACATTTAATACTTATATGAAAATTTATTACTTCATAGACCTTATACATTTACTACTTATATGAAAATTTATTACTTCATAGACTTTATACAATTAATACTTATATGAAAATTTATTACTTCATAGACTTTATACATTTACTACTTATATGAAAATTTATTACTTCATAGACTTTATACAATTAATACTTATATGAAAATTTATTACTTCATAGAATTTATACATTTAATACTTATATGAAAATTTATTACTTCATAGACTTTATACATTTAATACTTATATGAAAATTTATTACTTCATAGACCTTATACATTTAATACTTATATGAAAATTTATTACTTCATAGACTTTATACAATTAATACTTATATGAAAATTTATTACTTCATAGAATTTAAACATTTAGTACTTTTATGAAAATTTATTACTTCATAGACTTTATACAATTAATACTTATATGAAAATTTATTACTTCATAGACTTTATACAATTAATACTTATATCAAAATTTATTACTTCATAGACTTTATACATTTAATACTTATATGAAAATTTATTACTTCATAGACTTTATACGTTTAATACTTATATGAAAATTTATTACTTCATAGACTTTATACAATTAATACTTATATGAAAATTTATTACTTCATAGACTTTATACATTTAGTACTTATATGAAAATTTATTACTTCATAGACTTTATACAATTAATACTTATATGAAAATTTATTACTTCATAGACTTTATACAATTAATACTTATATGAAAATTTATTACTTCATAGACTTTATACAATTAATACTTATATGAAAATTTATTACTTCATAGACTTTATACAATTAATACTTATATGAAAATTTATTACTTCATAGACTTTATACATTTAATACTTATATGAAAATTTATTACTTCATAGACTTTATATTTTTTATACTTATATAAAAATTTATTACTTCATAGACTTTATATTTTGCTTCATAGACTTTATACATTTAATACTTATATGAAAATGTATTACTTAATAGACTTTATACAATTAATACTTATATGAAAATTTATTACTTCATAGACTTTATACATTTAATACTTATATGTAAATTTATTACTTCATAGACTTTATATTTTGCTTCATAGACTTTATACATTTAATACTTATATGAAAATTTATTACTTCATAGACTTTATACATTTAATACTTATATGAAAATTTATTACTTCATAGACTTTATACATTTAATACTTATATGAAAATTTATTACTTCATAGACTTTATACAATTAATACTTATATGAAAATTTATTACTTCATACACTTTATACATTTACTACTTATATGAAAATTTATTACTTCATAGACTTTATACAATTAATACTTATATGAAAATTTATTACTTCATAGACTTTATACATTTACTACTTATATGAAAATTTATTACTTCATAGACTTTATACAATTAATACTTATATGAAAATTTATTACTTCATAGACTTTATACATTTAATACTTATATGAAAATTTATTACTTCATAGATTTTATACTTTAATACTTATATGAAAATTTATTACTTCATAGACTTTATACATTTAATACTTATATGAAAATTTATTACTTCATAGACCTTATACATTTAATACTTATATGAAAATTTATTACTTCATAGACTTTATACAATTAATACTTATATGAAAATTTATTACTTCATAGAATTTATACATTTAGTACTTATATGAAAATTTATTACTTCATAGACTTTATACAATTAATACTTATATGAAAATTTATTACTTCATAGACTTTATACAATTAATACTTATATGAAAATTTATTACTTCATAGACTTTATACATTTAATACTTATATGAAAATTTATTACTTCATAGACTTTATACAATTAATACTTATATGAAAATTTATTACTTCATAGACTTTATACAATTAATACTTATATGAAAATTTATTACTTCATATACTTTATACATTTAATACTTATATGAAAATTTATTACTTCATAGACTTTATACAATTAATACTTATATGAAAATTTATTACTTCATATACTTTATACATTTAATACTTATATGAAAATTTATTACTTCATAGACTTTATACATTTAATACTTATATGAAAATTTATTACTTCATAGATTTTATACTTTAATACTTATATGAAAATTTATTACTTCATAGACTTTATACATTTAATACTTATATGAAAATTTATTACTTCATAGATTTTATACATTTAATACTTATATGAAAATTTATTACTTCATAGACTTTATACAATTAATACTTATATGAAAATTTATTACTTCATAGACTTTATACATTTAGTACTTATATGAAAATTTATTACTTCATAGACTTTATACAATTAATACTTATATGAAAATTTATTACTTCATAGACTTTATACAATTAATACTTATATGAAAATTTATTACTTCATAGACTTTATACAATTAATACTTATATGAAAATTTATTACTTCATAGACTTTATACAATTAATACTTATATGAAAATTTATTACTTCATATACTTTATACATTTAATACTTATATGAAAATTTATTACTTCATAGACTTTATATTTTTTATACTTATATAAAAATTTATTACTTCATAGACTTTATATTTTGCTTCATAGACTTTATACATTTAATACTTATATGAAAATTTATTACCTCATAGACTTTATACATTTAATACTTATATGAAAATTTATTACTTCATAGACTTTATACTTTAATACTTATATGAAAATTTATTACTTCATAGACTTTATACATTTAATACTTATATGAAAATTTATTACTTCATAGACTTTATACAATTAATACTTATATGAAAATTTATTACTTCATAGGCTTTATACAATTAATACTTATATGCAAATTTATTACTTCATAGACTTTATAAATTTACTACTTATATGAAAATTTATTACTTCATAGACTTTATACAATTAATACTTATATGAAAATTTATTACTTCATAGACTTTATACATTTAATACTTATATGAAAATTTATTACTTCATAGACTTTATACATTTAATACTTATATGAAAATTTATTACTTCATAGACCTTATACATTTAATACTTATATGAAAATTTATGACTTCATAGACTTTATACAATTAATACTTATATGAAAATTTATTACTTTATAGAATTTATACATTTACTACTTATATGAAAATTTATTACTTCATAGACTTTATACATTTAATACTTATATGAAAATTTATTACTTCATAGACTTTATACATTTAATACTTATATGAAAATTTATTACTTCATAGACCTTATACATTTACTACTTATATGAAAATTTATTACTTCATAGACTTTATACAATTAATACTTATATGAAAATTTATTACTTCATAGACTTTATACATTTACTACTTATATGAAAATTTATTACTTCATAGACTTTATACAATTAATACTTATATGAAAATTTATTACTTCATAGAATTTATACATTTAATACTTATATGAAAATTTATTACTTCATAGACTTTATACATTTAATACTTATATGAAAATTTATTACTTCATAGACCTTATACATTTAATACTTATATGAAAATTTATTACTTCATAGACTTTATACAATTAATACTTATATGAAAATTTATTACTTCATAGAATTTAAACATTTAGTACTTTTATGAAAATTTATTACTTCATAGACTTTATACAATTAATACTTATATGAAAATTTATTACTTCATAGACTTTATACAATTAATACTTATATCAAAATTTATTACTTCATAGACTTTATACATTTAATACTTATATGAAAATTTATTACTTCATAGACTTTATACGTTTAATACTTATATGAAAATTTATTACTTCATAGACTTTATACAATTAATACTTATATGAAAATTTATTACTTCATAGACTTTATACATTTAGTACTTATATGAAAATTTATTACTTCATAGACTTTATACAATTAATACTTATATGAAAATTTATTACTTCATAGACTTTATACAATTAATACTTATATGAAAATTTATTACTTCATAGACTTTATACAATTAATACTTATATGAAAATTTATTACTTCATAGACTTTATACAATTAATACTTATATGAAAATTTATTACTTCATAGACTTTATACATTTAATACTTATATGAAAATTTATTACTTCATAGACTTTATATTTTTTATACTTATATAAAAATTTATTACTTCATAGACTTTATATTTTGCTTCATAGACTTTATACATTTAATACTTATATGAAAATGTATTACTTAATAGACTTTATACAATTAATACTTATATGAAAATTTATTACTTCATAGACTTTATACATTTAATACTTATATGTAAATTTATTACTTCATAGACTTTATATTTTGCTTCATAGACTTTATACATTTAATACTTATATGAAAATTTATTACTTCATAGACTTTATACATTTAATACTTATATGAAAATTTATTACTTCATAGACTTTATACATTTAATACTTATATGAAAATTTATTACTTCATAGACTTTATACAATTAATACTTATATGAAAATTTATTACTTCATACACTTTATACATTTACTACTTATATGAAAATTTATTACTTCATAGACTTTATACAATTAATACTTATATGAAAATTTATTACTTCATAGACTTTATACATTTACTACTTATATGAAAATTTATTACTTCATAGACTTTATACAATTAATACTTATATGAAAATTTATTACTTCATAGACTTTATACATTTAATACTTATATGAAAATTTATTACTTCATAGATTTTATACTTTAATACTTATATGAAAATTTATTACTTCATAGACTTTATACATTTAATACTTATATGAAAATTTATTACTTCATAGACCTTATACATTTAATACTTATATGAAAATTTATTACTTCATAGACTTTAAACAATTAATACTTATATGAAAATTTATTACTTCATAGAATTTATACATTTAGTACTTATATGAAAATTTATTACTTCATAGACTTTATACAATTAATACTTATATGAAAATTTATTACTTCATAGACTTTATACAATTAATACTTATATGAAAATTTATTACTTCATAGACTTTATACATTTAATACTTATATGAAAATTTATTACTTCATAGACTTTATACATTTAATACTTATATGAAAATTTATTACTTCATAGACTTTATACAATTAATACTTATATGAAAATTTATTACTTCATAGACTTTATACATTTAGTACTTATATGAAAATTTATTACTTCATAGACTTTATACAATTAATACTTATATGAAAATTTATTACTTCATAGACTTTATACAATTAATACTTATATGAAAATTTATTACTTCATAGACTTTATACAATTAATACTTATATGAAAATTTATTACTTCATAGACTTTATACAATTAATACTTATATGAAAATTTATTACTTCATATACTTTATACATTTAATACTTATATGAAAATTTATTACTTCATAGACTTTATATTTTTTATACTTATATAAAAATTTATTACTTCATAGACTTTATATTTTGCTTCATAGACTTTATACATTTAATACTTATATGAAAATTTATTACCTCATAGACTTTATACATTTAATACTTATATGAAAATTTATTACTTCATAGACTTTATACTTTAATACTTATATGAAAATTTATTACTTCATAGACTTTATACATTTAATACTTATATGAAAATTTATTACTTCATAGACTTTATACAATTAATACTTATATGAAAATTTATTACTTCATAGGCTTTATACAATTAATACTTATATGAAAATTTATTACTTCATAGACTTTATAAATTTACTACTTATATGAAAATTTATTACTTCATAGACTTTATACAATTAATACTTATATGAAAATTTATTACTTCATAGACTTTATACATTTAATACTTATATGAAAATTTATTACTTCATAGACTTTATACATTTAATACTTATATGAAAATTTATTACTTCATAGACTTTATACAATTAATACTTATATGAAAATTTATTACTTCATAGACCTTATACATTTAGTACTTATATGAAAATTTATTACTTCATAGACTTTATACAATTAATACTTATATGAAAATTTATTACTTCATAGACTTTATACAATTAATACTTATATGAAAATTTATTACTTCATAGACTTTATACAATTAATACTTATATGAAAATTTATTACTTCATAGACTTTATACAATTAATACTTATATGAAAATTTATTACTTCATAGACTTTATACATTTAATACTTATATGAAAATTTATTACTTCATAGACTTTATATTTTTTATACTTATATAAAAATTTATTACTTCATAGACTTTATATTTTGCTTCATAGACTTTATACATTTAATACTTATATGAAAATTTATTACCTCATAGACTTTATACATTTAATACTTATATGAAAATTTATTACTTCATAGACTTTATACTTTAATACTTATATGAAAATTTATTACTTCATAGACTTTATACATTTAATACTTATATGAAAATTTATTACTTCATAGACTTTATACAATTAATACTTATATGAAAATTTATTACTTCATAGGCTTTATACAATTAATACTTATATGAAAATTTATTACTTCATAGACTTTATAAATTTACTACTTATATGAAAATTTATTACTTCATAGACTTTATACAATTAATACTTATATGAAAATTTATTACTTCATAGACTTTATACATTTAATACTTATATGAATATTTATTACTTCATAGACTTTATACAATTAATACTTATATGAAAATTTATTACTTCATAGACTTTATACAATTAATACTTATATGAAAATTTATTACTTCATAGACTTTATACAATTAATACTTATATGAAAATTTATTACTTCATAGACTTTATACAATTAATACTTATATGAAAATTTATTACTTCATAGACTTTATACATTTAATACTTATATGAAAATTTATTACTTCATAGACTTTATACAATTAATACTTATATGAAAATTTATTACTTCATAGACTTTATACAATTAATACTTATATGAAAATTTATTACTTCATAGACTTTATACATTTACTACTTATATGAAAATTTATTACTTTATAGGCTTTATACAATTAATACTTATATGAAAATTTATTACTTCATAGACTTTATACAATTAATACTTATATGAAAATTTATTATTTCATAGGCTTTATACAATTAATACTTATATGAAAATTTATTACTTCATAGACTTTATACAATTAATACTTATATGAAAATTTATTACTTCATAGGCTTTATACAATTAATACTTATATGAAAATTTATTACTTCATAGACTTTATACATTTACTACTTATATGAAAATTTATTACTTCATACACTTTATACAATTAATACTTATATGAAAATTTATTACTTCATAGACTTTATAAAATTAATACTTATATGAAAATTTATTACTTCATAGACTTTATACATTTAATACTTATATGAAAATTTATTACTTCATAGACTTTATACATTTAATACTTATATGAAAATTTATTACTTCATAGACTTTATACAATTAATACTTATATGAAAATTTATTACTTCATAGACTTTATACATTTAATACTTATATGAAAATTTATTACTTCATAGACTTTATACAATTAATACTTATATGAAAATTTATTACTTCATAGACTTTATACAATTAATACTTATATGAAAATTTATTACTTCATAGACTTTATACAATTATTACTTATATGAAAATTTATTACTTCATAGACTTTATATTTTTTATACTTATATGAAAATTTATTACTTCATAGACTTTATATTTTTTATACTTATATAAAAATTTATTACTTCATAGACTTTATATTTTGCTTCATAGACTTTATACATTTAATACTTATATGAAAATTTATTACTTCATAGACTTTATACAATTAATACTTATATGAAAATTTATTACTTCATAGACTTTATACATTTAATACTTATATGAAAATTTATTACTTCATAGACTTTATATTTTTTATACTTATATAAAAATTTATTACTTCATAGACTTTATATTTTGCTTCGTAGACTTTATACATTTAATACTTATATGAAAATTTATTACTTCATAGACTTTATACATTTAATACTTATATGAAAATTTATTACTTCATAGACTTTATACATTTAATACTTATATGAAAATTTATTACTTCATAGACTTTATACAATTAATACTTATATGAAAATTTATTACTTCATAGACTTTATACATTTACTGCTTATATGAAAATTTATTACTTCATAGACTTTATACAATTAATACTTATATGAAAATTTATTACTTCATAGACTTTATACAATTAATACTTATATGAAAATTTATTACTTCATAGACTTTATACAATTAATACTTATATGAAAATTTATTACTTCATAGACTTTATACAATTAATACTTATATGAAAATTTATTACTTCATAGACTTTATACATTTAATACTTATATGAAAATTTATTACTTCATAGACTTTATATTTTTTATACTTATATAAAAATTTATTACTTCATAGACTTTATATTTTGCTTCATAGACTTTATACATTTAATACTTATATGAAAATTTATTACCTCATAGACTTTATACATTTAATACTTATATGAAAATTTATTACTTCATAGACTTTATACTTTAATACTTATATGAAAATTTATTACTTCATAGACTTTATACATTTAATACTTATATGAAAATTTATTACTTCATAGACTTTATACAATTAATACTTATATGAAAATTTATTACTTCATAGGCTTTATACAATTAATACTTATATGAAAATTTATTACTTCATAGACTTTATAAATTTACTACTTATATGAAAATTTATTACTTCATAGACTTTATACAATTAATACTTATATGAAAATTTATTACTTCATAGACTTTATACATTTAATACTTATATGAAAATTTATTACTTCATAGACTTTATACATTTAATACTTATATGAAAATTTATTACTTCATAGACTTTATACAATTAATACTTATATGAAAATTTATTACTTCATAGACCTTATACATTTAGTACTTATATGAAAATTTATTACTTCATAGACTTTATACAATTAATACTTATATGAAAATTTATTACTTCATAGACTTTATACAATTAATACTTATATGAAAATTTATTACTTCATAGACTTTATACAATTAATACTTATATGAAAATTTATTACTTCATAGACTTTATACAATTAATACTTATATGAAAATTTATTACTTCATAGACTTTATACATTTAATACTTATATGAAAATTTATTACTTCATAGACTTTATATTTTTTATACTTATATAAAAATTTATTACTTCATAGACTTTATATTTTGCTTCATAGACTTTATACATTTAATACTTATATGAAAATTTATTACCTCATAGACTTTATACATTTAATACTTATATGAAAATTTATTACTTCATAGACTTTATACATTTAATACTTATATGAAAATTTATTACTTCATAGACTTTATACAATTAATACTTATATGAAAATTTATTACTTCATAGGCTTTATACAATTAATACTTATATGAAAATTTATTACTTCATAGACTTTATAAATTTACTACTTATATGAAAATTTATTACTTCATAGACTTTGTACAATTAATACTTATATGAAAATTTATTACTTCATAGACTTTATACATTTAATACTTATATGAATATTTATTACTTCATAGACTTTATACAATTAATACTTATATGAAAATTTATTACTTCATAGACTTTATACAATTAATACTTATATGAAAATTTATTACTTCATAGACTTTATACAATTAATACTTATATGAAAATTTATTACTTCATAGACTTTATACAATTAATACTTATATGAAAATTTATTACTTCATAGACTTTATACATTTAATACTTATAAGAAAATTTATTACTTCATAGACTTTATACAATTAATACTTATATGAAAATTTATTACTTCATAGACTTTATACAATTAATACTTATATGAAAATTTATTACTTCATAGACTTTATACATTTACTACTTATATGAAAATTTATTACTTTATAGGCTTTATACAATTAATACTTATATGAAAATTTATTACTTCATAGACTTTATACAATTAATACTTATATGAAAATTTATTAATTCATAGGCTTTATACAATTAATACTTATATGAAAATTTATTACTTCATAGACTTTATACAATTAATACTTATATGAAAATTTATTACTTCATAGGCTTTATACAATTAATACTTATATGAAAATTTATTACTTCATAGACTTTATACATTTACTACTTATATGAAAATTTATTACTTCATACACTTTATACAATTAATACTTATATGAAAATTTATTACTTCATAGACTTTATAAAATTAATACTTATATGAAAATTTATTACTTCATAGACTTTATACATTTAATACTTATATGAAAATTTATTACTTCATAGACTTTATACAATTAATACTTATATGAAAATTTATTACTTCATAGACTTTATACAATTAATACTTATATGAAAATTTATTACTTCATAGACTTTATATTTTTTATACTTATATAAAAATTTATTACTTCATAGACTTTATATTTTGCTTCATAGACTTTATACATTTAATACTTATATGAAAATTTATTACTTCATAGACTTTATACAATTAATACTTATATGAAAATTTATTACTTCATAGACTTTATACATTTAATACTTATATGAAAATTTATTACTTCATAGACTTTATATTTTTTATACTTATATAAAAATTTATTACTTCATAGACTTTATATTTTGCTTCGTAGACTTTATACATTTAATACTTATATGAAAATTTATTACTTCATAGACTTTATACATTTAATACTTATATGAAAATTTATTACTTCATAGACTTTATACATTTAATACTTATATGAAAATTTATTACTTCATAGACTTTATATTTTTTATACTTATATAAAAATTTATTACTTCATAGACTTTATATTTTGCTTCATAGACTTTATACATTTAATACTTATATGAAAATTTATTACTTCATAGACTTTATACATTTAATACTTATATGAAAATTTATTACTTCATAGACTTTATACAATTAATACTTATATGAAAATTTATGACTTCATAGACTTTATACATTTAGTACTTATATGAAAATTTATTACTTCATAGACTTTATATTTTTTATACTTATATAAAAATTTATTACTTCATAGACTTTATATTTTGCTTCATAGACTTTATACATTTAATACTTATATGAAAATTTATTACTTCATAGACTTTATACAATTAATACTTATATGAAAATTTATTACTTCATAGACTTTATATTTTTTATACTTATATAAAAATTTATTACTTCATAGACTTTATATTTTGCTTCGTAGACTTTATACATTTAATACTTATATGAAAATTTATTACTTCATAGACTTTATACATTTAATACTTATATGAAAATTTATTACTTCATAGACTTTATACATTTAATACTTATATGAAAATTTATTACTTCATAGACTTTATATTTTTTATACTTATATAAAAATTTATTACTTCATAGACTTTATATTTTGCTTCATAGACTTTATACATTTAATACTTATATGAAAATTTATTACTTCATAGACTTTATACATTTAATACTTATATGAAAATTTATTACTTCATAGACTTTATACAATTAATACTTATATGAAAATTTATTACTTCATAGACTTTATATTTTTTATACTTATATAAAAATTTATTACTTCATAGACTTTATATTTTGCTTCATAGACTTTATACATTTAATACTTATATGAAAATTTATTACTTCATAGACTTTATACAATTAATACTTATATGAAAATTTATTACTTCATAGACTTTATACATTTAATACTTATATGAAAATTTATTACTTCATAGACTTTATATTTTTTATACTTATATAAAAATTTATTACTTCATAGACTTTATATTTTGCTTCGTAGACTTTATACATTTAATACTTATATGAAAATTTATTACTTCATAGACTTTATACATTTAATACTTATATGAAAATTTATTACTTCATAGACTTTATACATTTAATACTTATATGAAAATTTATTACTTCATAGACTTTATATTTTTTATACTTATATAAAAATTTATTACTTCATAGACTTTATATTTTGCTTCATAGACTTTATACATTTAATACTTATATGAAAATTTATTACTTCATAGACTTTATACATTTAATACTTATATGAAAATTTATTACTTCATAGACTTTATACAATTAATACTTATATGAAAATTTATGACTTCATAGACTTTATACATTTAATACTTATATGAAAATTTATTACTTCATAGACTTTATACAATTAATACTTATATGAAAATTTATTACTTCATAGACTTTATACATTTAATACTTATATGAAAATCATAGACTTTATACTTTAATACTTATATGAAAATTTATTACTTCATAGACTTTATACATTTAATACTTATATGAAAATTTATTACTTCATAGACCTTATACATTAAATATTTATATGAAAATTTATTACTTCATAGACTTTATACATTTAGTACTTATATGAAAATTTATTACTTCATAGACTTTATACATTTAATACTTATATGAAAATTTATTACTTCATAGACTTTATATTTTTTATACTTATATAAAAATTTATTACTTCATAGACTTTATATTTTGCTTCATAGACTTTATACATTTAATACTTATATGAAAATTTATTACTTCATAGACTTTATACATTTAATACTTATATGAAAATTTATTACTTCATAGACTTTATACAATTAATACTTATATGAAAATTTATGACTTCATAGACTTTATACATTTAATACTTATATGAAAATTTATTACTTCATAGACTTTATACAATTAATACTTATATGAAAATTTATTACTTCATAGACTTTATACATTTAATACTTATATGAAAATCATAGACTTTATACTTTAATACTTATATGAAAATTTATTACTTCATAGACTTTATACATTTAATACTTATATGAAAATTTATTACTTCATAGACCTTATACATTTAATATTTATATGAAAATTTATTACTTCATAGACTTTATACAATTAATACTTATATGAAAATTTATTACTTCATAGACTTTATACATTTAATACTTATATGAAAATTTATTACTTCATAGACTTTATATTTTTTATACTTATATAAAAATTTATTACTTCATAGACTTTATATTTTGCTTCATAGACTTTATACATTTAATACTTATATGAAAATTTATTACTTCATAGACTTTATACATTTAATACTTATATGAAAATTTATTACTTCATAGACTTTATACAATTAATACTTATATGAAAATTTATGACTTCATAGACTTTATACATTTAGTACTTATATGAAAATTTATTACTTCATAGACTTTATACAATTAATACTTATATGAAAATTTATTACTTCATAGACTTTATACATTTAGTACTTATATGAAAATTTATTACTTCATAGACTTTATACATTTAATACTTATATGAAAATTTATTACTTCATAGACTTTATACAATTAATACTTATATGAAAATTTATTACTTCATACACTTTATACATTTACTACTTATATGAAAATTTATTACTTCATAGACTTTATACAATTAATACTTATATGAAAATTTATTACTTTATAGACTTTATACATTTACTACTTATATGAAAATTTATTACTTCATAGACTTTATACAATTAATACTTATATGAAAATTTATTACTTCATAGACTTTATACATTTAATACTTATATGAAAATTTATTACTTCATAGACTTTATACTTTAATACTTATATGAAAATGTATTACTTCATAGACTTTAATACTTAATACTTATATGAAAATTTATTACTTCATAGACCTTATACATTTAATATTTATATGAAAATTTATTACTTCATAGACTTTATACAATTAATACTTATATGAAAATTTATTACTTCATAGACTTTATACATTTAATACTTATATGAAAATTTATTACTTCATAGACTTTATATTTTTTATACTTATATAAAAATTTATTACTTCATAGACTTTATATTTTGCTTCATAGACTTTATACATTTAATACTTATATGAAAATTTATTACTTCATAGACTTTATACATTTAATACTTATATGAAAATTTATTACTTCATAGACTTTATACAATTAATACTTATATGAAAATTTATGACTTCATAGACTTTATACATTTAGTACTTATGTGAAAATTTATTACTTCATAGACTTTATACAATTAATACTTATATGAAAATTTATTACTTCATAGACTTTATACATTTAGTACTTATATGAAAATTTATTACTTCATAGGCTTTATACAATTAATACTTATATGAAAATTTATTACTTCATAGACTTTATACATTTAGTACTTATATGAAAATTTATTACTTCATAGACTTTATACAATTAATACATATATGAAAATTTATTACTTCATAGACTTTATACATTTACTACTTATATGAAAATTTATTACTTCATAGACTTTATACAATTAATACTTATATGAAAATTTATTACTTCATAGACTTTATACATTTAATACTTATATGAAAATTTATTACTTCATAGACTTTATACTTTAATACTTATATGAAAATTTATTACTTCATAGACTTTGTACATTTAATACTTATATGAAAATTTATTACTTCATAGACCTTATACATTTAATACTTATATGAAAATTTATTACTTCATAGACTTTATACAATTAATACTTATATGAAAATTTATTACTTCATAGACTTTATACAATTAATACTTATATGAAAATTTATTACTTCATAGGCTTTATAAAATTAATACTTATATGAAAATTTATTACTTTATAGGCTTTATACAATTAATACTTATATGAAAATTTATTACTTCATAGACTTTATACAATTAATACTTATATGAAAATTTATTACTTCATAGGCTTTATACAATTAATACTTATATGAAAATTTATTACTTCATAGACTTTATACAATTAATACTTATATGAAAATTTATTACTTCATAGGCTTTATACAATTAATACTTATATGAAAATTTATTACTTCATAGACTTTATACATTTACTACTTATATGAAAATTTATTACTTCATACACTTTATACAATTAATACTTATATGAAAATTTATTACTTCATAGACTTTATAAAATTAATACTTATATGAAAATTTATTACTTCATAGACTTTATATATTTAATACTTATATGAAAATTTATTACTTCATAGACTTTATACAATTAATACTTATATGAAAATTTATTACTTCATAGACTTTATACATTTAGTACTTATATGAAAATTTATTACTTCATAGACTTTATACAATTAATACTTATATGAAAATTTATTACTTCATAGACTTTATACATTTAATACTTATATGAAAATTTATTACTTCATAGACCTTATACATTTAATATTTATATGAAAATTTATTACTTCATAGACTTTATACAATTAATACTTATATGAAAATTTATTACTTCATAGACTTTATACATTTAATACTTATATGAAAATTTATTACTTCATAGACTTTATATTTTTTATACTTATATAAAAATTTATTACTTCATAGACTTTATATTTTGCTTCATAGACTTTATACATTTAATACTTATATGAAAATTTATTACTTCATAGACTTTATACATTTAATACTTATATGAAAATTTATTACTTCATAGACTTTATACAATTAATACTTATATGAAAATTTATGACTTCATAGACTTTATACATTTAGTACTTATATGAAAATTTATTACTTCATAGACTTTATACAATTAATACTTATATGAAAATTTATTACTTCATAGACTTTATAAATTTAGTACTTATATGAAAATTTATTACTTCATAGACTTTATACAATTAATACTTATATGAAAATTTATTACTTCATAGACTTTATACATTTAGTACTTATATGAAAATTTATTACTTCATAGACTTTATACAATTAATACTTATATGAAAATTTATTACTTCATAGACTTTATACATTTACTACTTATATGAAAATTTATTACTTCATAGACTTTATACAATTAATACTTATATGAAAATTTATTACTTCATAGACTTTATACATTTAGTACTTATATGAAAATTTATTACTTCATAGACTTTATACAATTAATACTTATATGAAAATTTATTACTTCATAGACTTTATACATTTACTACTTATATGAAAATTTATTACTTCATAGACTTTATACAATTAATACTTATATGAAAATTTATTACTTCATAGACTTTATACATTTAATACTTATATGAAAATTTATTACTTCATAGACTTTATACTTTAATACTTATATGAAAATTTATTACTTCATAGACTTTATACATTTAATACTTATATGAAAATTTATTACTTCATAGACCTTATACATTTAATACTTATATGAAAATTTATTACTTCATAGACTTTATACAATTAATACTTATATGAAAATTTATTACTTCATAGACTTTATACAATTAATACTTATATGAAAATTTATTACTTCATAGGCTTTATAAAATTAATACTTATATGAAAATTTATTACTTTATAGGCTTTATACAATTAATACTTATATGAAAATTTATTACTTCATAGACTTTATACAATTAATACTTATATGAAAATTTATTACTTCATAGGCTTTATACAATTAATACTTATATGAAAATTTATTACTTCATAGACTTTATACAATTAATACTTATATGAAAATTTATTACTTCATAGGCTTTATACAATTAATACTTATATGAAAATTTATTACTTCATAGACTTTATAAATTTAGTACTTATATGAAAATTTATTACTTCATAGACTTTATACAATTAATACTTATATGAAAATTTATTACTTCATAGACTTTATACATTTAGTACTTATATGAAAATTTATTACTTCATAGACTTTATACAATTGATACTTATATGAAAATTTATTACTTCATAGACTTTATACATTTACTACTTATATGAAAATTTATTACTTCATAGACTTTATACAATTAATACTTATATGAAAATTTATTACTTCATAGACTTTATACATTTAGTACTTATATGAAAATTTATTACTTCATAGACTTTATACAATTAATACTTATATGAAAATTTATTACTTCATAGACTTTATACATTTACTACTTATATGAAAATTTATTACTTCATAGACTTTATACAATTAATACTTATATGAAAATTTATTACTTCATAGACTTTATACATTTAATACTTATATGAAAATTTATTACTTCATAGACTTTATACTTTAATACTTATATGAAAATTTATTACTTCATAGACTTTATACATTTAATACTTATATGAAAATTTATTACTTCATAGACCTTATACATTTAATACTTATATGAAAATTTATTACTTCATAGACTTTATACAATTAATACTTATATGAAAATTTATTACTTCATAGACTTTATACAATTAATACTTATATGAAAATTTATTACTTCATAGGCTTTATAAAATTAATACTTATATGAAAATTTATTACTTTATAGGCTTTATACAATTAATACTTATATGAAAATTTATTACTTCATAGACTTTATACAATTAATACTTATATGAAAATTTATTACTTCATAGGCTTTATACAATTAATACTTATATGAAAATTTATTACTTCATAGACTTTATACAATTAATACTTATATGAAAATTTATTACTTCATAGGCTTTATACAATTAATACTTATATGAAAATTTATTACTTCATAGACTTTATACATTTACTACTTATATGAAAATTTATTACTTCATACACTTTATACAATTAATACTTATATGAAAATTTATTACTTCATAGACTTTATAAAATTAATACTTATATGAAAATTTATTACTTCATAGACTTTATACATTTAATACTTATATGAAAATTTATTACTTCATAGACTTTATACATTTAATACTTATATGAAAATTTATTACTTCATAGACTTTATACAATTAATACTTATATGAAAATTTATTACTTCATAGACTTTATACATTTAGTACTTATATGAAAATTTATTACTTCATAGACTTTATACATTTAATACTTATATGAAAATTTATTACTTCATAGACCTTATACATTTAATACTTATATGAAAATTTATTACTTCATAGACTTTATACAATTAATACTTATATGAAAATTTATTACTTCATAGACTTTATACAATTAATACTTATATGAAAATTTATTACTTCATAGGCTTTATAAAATTAATACTTATATGAAAATTTATTACTTCATAGACCTTATACATTTAATACTTATATGAAAATTTATTACTTCATACACTTTATACAATTAATACTTATATGAAAATTTATTACTTCATAGACTTTATAAAATTAATACTTATATGAAAATTTATTACTTCATAGACTTTATACATTTAATACTTATATGAAAATTTATTACTTCATAGACTTTATACAATTAATACTTATATGAAAATTTATTACTTCATAGACTTTATACATTTAATACTTATATGAAAATTTATTACTTCATAGACTTTATACTTTAATACTTATATGAAAATTTATTACTTCATAGACTTTATAAAATTAATACTTATATGAAAATTTATTACTTCATAGACTTTATACAATTAATACTTATATGAAAATTTATTACTTCATAGACTTTATACATTTAATACTTATATGAAAATTTATTACTTCATAGACTTTATACAATTAATACTTATATGAAAATTTATGACTTCATAGACTTTATACATTTAGTACTTATATGAAAATTTATTACTTCATAGACTTTATACAATTAATACTTATATGAAAATTTATTACTTCATAGACTTTATACATTTACTACTTATATGAAAATTTATTACTTCATAGACTTTATACAATTAATACTTATATGAAAATTTATTACTTCATAGACTTTATACATTTAGTACTTATATGAAAATTTATTACTTCATAGACTTTATACAATTAATACTTATATGAAAATTTATTACTTCATAGACTTTATACAATTAATACTTATATGAAAATTTATTACTTCATAGACTTTATACAATTAATACTTATATGAAAATTTATTACTTCATAGACTTTATACAATTAATACTTATATGAAAATTTATTATTTCATAGACTTTATACATTTAATACTTATATGAAAATTTATTACTTCATAGACTTTATACAATTAATACTTATATGAAAATTTATGACTTCATAGACTTTATACATTTAGTACTTATATGAAAATTTATTACTTCATAGACTTTATACAATTAATACTTATATGAAAATTTATTACTTCATAGACTTTATACAATTAATACTTATATGAAAATTTATTACTTCATAGAATTTATACATTTAGTACTTATATGAAAATCTATTACTTCATAGACTTTATACAATTAATACTTATATGAAAATTTATTACTTCATAGACTTTATACAATTAGTACTTATATGAAAATTTATTACTTCATAGACCTTATACATTTAATACTTATATGAAAATTTATTACTTCATAGACTTTATACAATTAATACTTATATGAAAATTTATTACTTCATAGACTTTATACATTTACTACTTATATGAAAATTTATTACTTCATAGACTTTATACAATTAATACTTATATGAAAATTTATTACTTCATAGACTTTATATTTTGCTTCATAGACTTTATACATTTAATACTTATATGAAAATTTATTACCTCATAGACTTTATACATTTAATACTTATATGAAAATTTATTACTTCATAGACTTTATACTTTAATACTTATATGAAAATTTATTACTTCATAGACTTTATACATTTAATACTTATATGAAAATTTATTACTTCATAGACTTTATACAATTAATACTTATATGAAAATTTATTACTTCATAGGCTTTATACAATTAATACTTATATGAAAATTTATTACTTCATAGACTTTGTAAATTTACTACTTATATGAAAATTTATTACTTCATAGACTTTATACAATTAATACTTATATGAAAATTTATTACTTCATAGACTTTATACATTTAATACTTATATGAAAATTTATTACTTCATAGACTTTATACATTTAATACTTATATAAAAATTTATTACTTCATAGACTTTATACAATTAATACTTATATGAAAATTTATTACTTCATAGACTTTATACATTTAGTACTTATATGAAAATTTATTACTTCATAGACTTTATACAATTAATACTTATATGAAAATTTATTACTTCATAGACTTTATACAATTAATACTTATATGAAAATTTATTACTTCATAGACTTTATACAATTAATACTTATATGAAAATTTATTACTTCATAGACTTTATACAATTAATACTTATATGAAAATTTATTACTTCATAGACTTTATACATTTAATACTTATATGAAAATTTATTACTTCATAGACTTTATATTTTTTATACTTATATAAAAATTTATTACTTCATAGACTTTATATTTTGCTTCATAGACTTTATACATTTAATACTTATATGAAAATTTATTACCTCATAGACTTTATACATTTAATACTTATATGAAAATTTATTACTTCATAGACTTTATACTTTAATACTTATATGAAAATTTATTACTTCATAGACTTTATACATTTAATACTTATATGAAAATTTATTACTTCATAGACTTTATACAATTAATACTTATATGAAAATTTATTACTTCATAGGCTTTATACAATTAATACTTATATGAAAATTTATTACTTCATAGACTTTATAAATTTACTACTTATATGAAAATTTATTACTTCATAGACTTTATACAATTAATACTTATATGAAAATTTATTACTTCATAGACTTTATACATTTAATACTTATATGAATATTTATTACTTCATAGACTTTATACAATTAATACTTATATGAAAATTTATTACTTCATAGACTTTATACAATTAATACTTATATGAAAATTTATTACTTCATAGACTTTATACAATTAATACTTATATGAAAATTTATTACTTCATAGACTTTATACAATTAATACTTATATGAAAATTTATTACTTCATAGACTTTATACATTTAATACTTATATGAAAATTTATTACTTCATAGACTTTATACAATTAATACTTATATGAAAATTTATTACTTCATAGACTTTATACAATTAATACTTATATGAAAATTTATTACTTCATAGACTTTATACATTTACTACTTATATGAAAATTTATTACTTTATAGGCTTTATACAATTAATACTTATATGAAAATTTATTACTTCATAGACTTTATACAATTAATACTTATATGAAAATTTATTACTTCATAGGCTTTATACAATTAATACTTATATGAAAATTTATTACTTCATAGACTTTATACAATTAATACTTATATGAAAATTTATTACTTCATAGGCTTTATACAATTAATACTTATATGAAAATTTATTACTTCATAGACTTTATACAATTAATACTTATATGAAAATTTATTACTTCATAGACTTTATACATTTAATACTTATATGAAAATTTATTACTTCATAGACTTTATACAATTAATACTTATATGAAAATTTATTACTTCATAGACTTTATACATTTAGTACTTATATGAAAATTTATTACTTCATAGACTTTATACAATTAATACTTATATGAAAATTTATTACTTCATAGACTTTATACAATTAATACTTATATGAAAATTTATTACTTCATAGACTTTATACAATTAATACTTATATGAAAATTTATTACTTCATAGACTTTATATTTTTTATACTTATATGAAAATTTATTACTTCATAGACTTTATATTTTTTATACTTATATAAAAATTTATTACTTCATAGACTTTATATTTTGCTTCATAGACTTTATACATTTAATACTTATATGAAAATTTATTACTTCATAGACTTTATACAATTAATACTTATATGAAAATTTATTACTTCATAGACTTTATACATTTAATACTTATATGAAAATTTATTACTTCATAGACTTTATATTTTTTATACTTATATAAAAATTTATTACTTCATAGACTTTATATTTTGCTTCGTAGACTTTATACATTTAATACTTATATGAAAATTTATTACTTCATAGACTTTATACATTTAATACTTATATGAAAATTTATTACTTCATAGACTTTATACATTTAATACTTATATGAAAATTTATTACTTCATAGACTTTATACAATTAATACTTATATGAAAATTTATTACTTCATACACTTTATACATTTACTACTTATATGAAAATTTATTACTTCATAGACTTTATACAATTAATACTTATATGAAAATTTATTACTTCATAGACTTTATACATTTACTACTTATATGAAAATTTATTACTTCATAGACTTTATACAATTAATACTTATATGAAAATTTATTACTTCATAGACTTTATACATTTAATACTTATATGAAAATTTATTACTTCATAGACTTTATACTTTAATACTTATATGAAAATTTATTACTTCATAGACTTTATACATTTAATACTTATATGAAAATTTATTACTTCATAGACCTTATACATTTAATATTTATATGAAAATTTATTACTTCATAGACTTTATACAATTAATACTTATATGAAAATTTATTACTTCATAGACTTTATACATTTAATACTTATATGAAAATTTATTACTTCATAGACTTTATATTTTTTATACTTATATAAAAATTTATTACTTCATAGACTTTATATTTTGCTTCATAGACTTTATACATTTAATACTTATATGAAAATTTATTACTTCATAGACTTTATACATTTAATACTTATATGAAAATTTATTACTTCATAGACTTTATACAATTAATACTTATATGAAAATTTATGACTTCATAGACTTTATACATTTAGTACTTATATGAAAATTTATTACTTCATAGACTTTATACAATTAATATTTATATGAAAATTTATTACTTCATAGACTTTATACATTTAGTACTTATATGAAAATTTATTACTTCATAGACTTTATACATTTAATACTTATATGAAAATTTATTACTTCATAGACTTTATACAATTAATACTTATATGAAAATTTATTACTTCATACACTTTATACATTTACTACTTATATGAAAATTTATTACTTCATAGACTTTATACATTTAATACTTATATGAAAATTTATTACTTCATAGACTTTATACATTTACTACTTATATGAAAATTTATTACTTCATAGACTTTATACAATTAATACTTATATGAAAATTTATTACTTCATAGACTTTATACATTTAATACTTATATGAAAATTTATTACTTCATAGACTTTATACTTTAATACTTATATGAAAATTTATTACTTCATAGACTTTATACATTTAATACTTATATGAAAATTTATTACTTCATAGACCTTATACATTTAATATTTATATGAAAATTTATTACTTCATAGACTTTATACAATTAATACTTATATGAAAATTTATTACTTCATAGACTTTATACATTTAATACTTATATGAAAATTTATTACTTCATAGACTTTATATTTTTTATACTTATATAAAAATTTATTACTTCATAGACTTTATATTTTGCTTCATAGACTTTATACATTTAATACTTATATGAAAATTTATTACTTCATAGACTTTATACATTTAATACTTATATGAAAATTTATTACTTCATAGACTTTATACAATTAATACTTATATGAAAATTTATGACTTCATAGACTTCATACATTTAGTACTTATATGAAAATTTATTACTTCATAGACTTTATACAATTAATACTTATATGAAAATTTATTACTTCATAGACTTTATACATTTAGTACTTATATGAAAATTTATTACTTCATAGACTTTATACAATTAATACTTATATGAAAATTTATTACTTCATAGACTTTATACATTTAGTACTTATATGAAAATTTATTACTTCATAGACTTTATACAATTAATACTTATATGAAAATTTATTACTTCATAGACTTTATACATTTACTACTTATATGAAAATTTATTACTTCATAGACTTTATACAATTAATACTTATATGAAAATTTATTACTTCATAGACTTTATACATTTAATACTTATATGAAAATTTATTACTTCATAGACTTTATACTTTAATACTTATATGAAAATTTATTACTTCATAGACTTTATACATTTAATACTTATATAAAAATTTATTACTTCATAGACTTTATACAATTAATACTTATATGAAAATTTATTACTTCATAGACTTTATACATTTAGTACTTATATGAAAATTTATTACTTCATAGACTTTATACAATTAATACTTATATGAAAATTTATTACTTCATAGACTTTATACAATTAATACTTATATGAAAATTTATTACTTCATAGACTTTATACAATTAATACTTATATGAAAATTTATTACTTCATAGACTTTATACAATTAATACTTATATGAAAATTTATTACTTCATAGACTTTATACATTTAATACTTATATGAAAATTTATTACTTCATAGACTTTATATTTTTTATACTTATATAAAAATTTATTACTTCATAGACTTTATATTTTGCTTCATAGACTTTATACATTTAATACTTATATGAAAATTTATTACCTCATAGACTTTATACATTTAATACTTATATGAAAATTTATTACTTCATAGACTTTATACTTTAATACTTATATGAAAATTTATTACTTCATAGACTTTATACATTTAATACTTATATGAAAATTTATTACTTCATAGACTTTATACAATTAATACTTATATGAAAATTTATTACTTCATAGGCTTTATACAATTAATACTTATATGAAAATTTATTACTTCATAGACTTTATAAATTTACTACTTATATGAAAATTTATTACTTCATAGACTTTATGCAATTAATACTTATATGAAAATTTATTACTTCATAGACTTTATACATTTAATACTTATATGAATATTTATTACTTCATAGACTTTATACAATTAATACTTATATGAAAATTTATTACTTCATAGACTTTATACAATTAATACTTATATGAAAATTTATTACTTCATAGACTTTATACAATTAATACTTATATGAAAATTTATTACTTCATAGACTTTATACAATTAATACTTATATGAAAATTTATTACTTCATAGACTTTATACATTTAATACTTATATGAAAATTTATTACTTCATAGACTTTATACAATTAATACTTATATGAAAATTTATTACTTCATAGACTTTATACAATTAATACTTATATGAAAATTTATTACTTCATAGACTTTATACATTTACTACTTATATGAAAATTTATTACTTTATAGGCTTTATACAATTAATACTTATATGAAAATTTATTACTTCATAGACTTTATACAATTAATACTTATATGAAAATTTATTACTTCATAGGCTTTATACAATTAATACTTATATGAAAATTTATTACTTCATAGACTTTATACAATTAATACTTATATGAAAATTTATTACTTCATAGGCTTTATACAATTAATACTTATATGAAAATTTATTACTTCATAGACTTTATACAATTAATACTTATATGAAAATTTATTACTTCATAGACTTTATACATTTAATACTTATATGAAAATTTATTACTTCATAGACTTTATACAATTAATACTTATATGAAAATTGATTACTTCATAGACTTTATACATTTAGTACTTATATGAAAATTTATTACTTCATAGACTTTATACAATTAATACTTATATGAAAATTTATTACTTCATAGACTTTATACAATTAATACTTATATGAAAATTTATTACTTCATAGACTTTATACAATTAATACTTATATGAAAATTTATTACTTCATAGACTTTATATTTTTTATACTTATATGAAAATTTATTACTTCATAGACTTTATATTTTTTATACTTATATAAAAATTTATTACTTCATAGACTTTATATTTTGCTTCATAGACTTTATACATTTAATACTTATATGAAAATTTATTACTTCATAGACTTTATACAATTAATACTTATATGAAAATTTATTACTTCATAGACTTTATACATTTAATACTTATATGAAAATTTATTACTTCATAGACTTTATATTTTTTATACTTATATAAAAATTTATTACTTCATAGACTTTATATTTTGCTTCGTAGACTTTATACATTTAATACTTATATGAAAATTTATTACTTCATAGACTTTATACATTTAATACTTATATGAAAATTTATTACTTCATAGACTTTATACATTTAATACTTATATGAAAATTTATTACTTCATAGACTTTATACAATTAATACTTATATGAAAATTTATTACTTCATACACTTTATACATTTACTACTTATATGAAAATTTATTACTTCATAGACTTTATACAATTAATACTTATATGAAAATTTATTACTTCATAGACTTTATACATTTACTACTTATATGAAAATTTATTACTTCATAGACTTTATACAATTAATACTTATATGAAAATTTATTACTTCATAGACTTTATACATTTAATACTTATATGAAAATTTATTACTTCATAGACTTTATACTTTAATACTTATATGAAAATTTATTACTTCATAGACTTTATACATTTAATACTTATATGAAAATTTATTACTTCATAGACCTTATACATTTAATATTTATATGAAAATTTATTACTTCATAGACTTTATACAATTAATACTTATATGAAAATTTATTACTTCATAGACTTTATACATTTAATACTTATATGAAAATTTATTACTTCATAGACTTTATATTTTTTATACTTATATAAAAATTTATTACTTCATAGACTTTATATTTTGCTTCATAGACTTTATACATTTAATACTTATATGAAAATTTATTACTTCATAGACTTTATACATTTAATACTTATATGAAAATTTATTACTTCATAGACTTTATACAATTAATACTTATATGAAAATTTATGACTTCATAGACTTTATACATTTAGTACTTATATGAAAATTTATTACTTCATAGACTTTATACAATTAATATTTATATGAAAATTTATTACTTCATAGACTTTATACATTTAGTACTTATATGAAAATTTATTACTTCATAGACTTTATACATTTAATACTTATATGAAAATTTATTACTTCATAGACTTTATACAATTAATACTTATATGAAAATTTATTACTTCATACACTTTATACATTTACTACTTATATGAAAATTTATTACTTCATAGACTTTATACATTTAATACTTATATGAAAATTTATTACTTCATAGACTTTATACATTTACTACTTATATGAAAATTTATTACTTCATAGACTTTATACAATTAATACTTATATGAAAATTTATTACTTCATAGACTTTATACATTTAATACTTATATGAAAATTTATTACTTCATAGACTTTATACTTTAATACTTATATGAAAATTTATTACTTCATAGACTTTATACATTTAATACTTATATGAAAATTTATTACTTCATAGACCTTATACATTTAATATTTATATGAAAATTTATTACTTCATAGACTTTATACAATTAATACTTATATGAAAATTTATTACTTCATAGACTTTATACATTTAATACTTATATGAAAATTTATTACTTCATAGACTTTATATTTTTTATACTTATATAAAAATTTATTACTTCATAGACTTTATATTTTGCTTCATAGACTTTATACATTTAATACTTATATGAAAATTTATTACTTCATAGACTTTATACATTTAATACTTATATGAAAATTTATTACTTCATAGACTTTATACAATTAATACTTATATGAAAATTTATGACTTCATAGACTTCATACATTTAGTACTTATATGAAAATTTATTACTTCATAGACTTTATACAATTAATACTTATATGAAAATTTATTACTTCATAGACTTTATACATTTAGTACTTATATGAAAATTTATTACTTCATAGACTTTATACAATTAATACTTATATGAAAATTTATTACTTCATAGACTTTATACATTTAGTACTTATATGAAAATTTATTACTTCATAGACTTTATACAATTAATACTTATATGAAAATTTATTACTTCATAGACTTTATACATTTACTACTTATATGAAAATTTATTACTTCATAGACTTTATACAATTAATACTTATATGAAAATTTATTACTTCATAGACTTTATACATTTAATACTTATATGAAAATTTATTACTTCATAGACTTTATACTTTAATACTTATATGAAAATTTATTACTTCATAGACTTTATACATTTAATACTTATATGAAAATTTATTACTTCATAGACCTTATACATTTAATACTTATATGAAAATTTATTACTTCATAGACTTTATACAATTAATACTTATATGAAAATTTATTACTTCATAGACTTTATACAATTAATACTTATATGAAAATTTATTACTTCATAGGCTTTATAAAATTAATACTTATATGAAAATTTATTACTTTATAGGCTTTATACAATTAATACTTATATGAAAATTTATTACTTCATAGACTTTATACAATTAATACTTATATGAAAATTTATTACTTCATAGGCTTTATACAATTAATACTTATATGAAAATTTATTACTTCATAGACTTTATACAATTAATACTTATATGAAAATTTATTACTTCATAGGCTTTATACAATTAATACTTATATGAAAATTTATTACTTTATAGACTTTATACATTTACTACTTATATGAAAATTTATTACTTCATACACTTTATACAATTAATACTTATATGAAAATTTATTACTTCATAGACTTTATAAAATTAATACTTATATGAAAATTTATTACTTCATAGACTTTATACATTTAATACTTATATGAAAATTTATTACTTCATAGACTTTATACATTTAATACTTATATGAAAATTTATTACTTCATAGACTTTATACTTTAATACTTATATGAAAATTTATTACTTCATAGACTTTATACATTTAATACTTATATGAAAATTTATTACTTCATAGACCTTATACATTTAATATTTATATGAAAATTTATTACTTCATAGACTTTATACAATTAATACTTATATGAAAATTTATTACTTCATAGACTTTATACATTTAATACTTATATGAAAATTTATTACTTCATAGACTTTATATTTTTTATACTTATATAAAAATTTATTACTTCATAGACTTTATATTTTGCTTCATAGACTTTATACATTTAATACTTATATGAAAATTTATTACTTCATAGACTTTATACATTTAATACTTATATGAAAATTTATTACTTCATAGACTTTATACAATTAATACTTATATGAAAATTTATGACTTCATAGACTTTATACATTTAGTACTTATATGAAAATTTATTACTTCATAGACTTTATACAATTAATACTTATATGAAAATTTATTACTTCATAGACTTTATACATTTAGTACTTATATGAAAATTTATTACTTCATAGACTTTATACAATTAATACTTATATGAAAATTTATTACTTCATAGACTTTATACATTTAGTACTTATATGAAAATTTATTACTTCATAGACTTTATACAATTAATACTTATATGAAAATTTATGACTTCATAGACTTCATACATTTAGTACTTATATGAAAATTTATTACTTCATAGACTTTATACAATTAATACTTATATGAAAATTTATTACTTCATAGACTTTATACATTTAGTACTTATATGAAAATTTATTACTTCATAGACTTTATACAATTAATACTTATATGAAAATTTATTACTTCATAGACTTTATACATTTAGTACTTATATGAAAATTTATTACTTCATAGACTTTATACAATTAATACTTATATGAAAATTTATTACTTCATAGACTTTATACATTTACTACTTATATGAAAATTTATTACTTCATAGACTTTATACAATTAATACTTATATGAAAATTTATTACTTCATAGACTTTATACATTTAATACTTATATGAAAATTTATTACTTCATAGACTTTATACTTTAATACTTATATGAAAATTTATTACTTCATAGACTTTATACATTTAATACTTATATGAAAATTTATTACTTCATAGACCTTATACATTTAATACTTATATGAAAATTTATTACTTCATAGACTTTATACAATTAATACTTATATGAAAATTTATTACTTCATAGACTTTATACAATTAATACTTATATGAAAATTTATTACTTCATAGGCTTTATAAAATTAATACTTATATGAAAATTTATTACTTTATAGGCTTTATACAATTAATACTTATATGAAAATTTATTACTTCATAGACTTTATACAATTAATACTTATATGAAAATTTATTACTTCATAGGCTTTATACAATTAATACTTATATGAAAATTTATTACTTCATAGACTTTATACAATTAATACTTATATGAAAATTTATTACTTCATAGGCTTTATACAATTAATACTTATATGAAAATTTATTACTTCATAGACTTTATACATTTACTACTTATATGAAAATTTATTACTTCATACACTTTATACAATTAATACTTATATGAAAATTTATTACTTCATAGACTTTATAAAATTAATACTTATATGAAAATTTATTACTTCATAGACTTTATACATTTAATACTTATATGAAAATTTATTACTTCATAGACTTTATACATTTAATACTTATATGAAAATTTATTACTTCATAGACTTTATACTTTAATACTTATAGAAAATTTATTACTTCATAGACTTTATACATTTAATACTTATATGAAAATTTATTACTTCATAGACCTTATACATTTAATATTTATATGAAAATTTATTACTTCATAGACTTTATACAATTAATACTTATATGAAAATTTATTACTTCATAGACTTTATACATTTAATACTTATATGAAAATTTATTACTTCATAGACTTTATATTTTTTATACTTATATAAAAATTTATTACTTCATAGACTTTATATTTTGCTTCATAGACTTTATACATTTAATACTTATATGAAAATTTATTACTTCATAGACTTTATACATTTAATACTTATATGAAAATTTATTACTTCATAGACTTTATACAATTAATACTTATATGAAAATTTATGACTTCATAGACTTTATACATTTAGTACTTATATGAAAATTTATTACTTCATAGACTTTATACAATTAATACTTATATGAAAATTTATTACTTCATAGACTTTATACATTTAGTACTTATATGAAAATTTATTACTTCATAGACTTTATACAATTAATACTTATATGAAAATTTATTACTTCATAGACTTTATACATTTAGTACTTATATGAAAATTTATTACTTCATAGACTTTATACAATTAATACTTATATGAAAATTTATTACTTCATAGACTTTATACATTTACTACTTATATGAAAATTTATTACTTCATAGACTTTATACAATTAATACTTATATGAAAATTTATTACTTCATAGACTTTATACATTTAGTACTTATATGAAAATTTATTACTTCATAGACTTTACACAATTAATACTTATATGAAAATTTATTACTTCATAGACTTTATACATTTACTACTTATATGAAAATTTATTACTTCATAGACTTTATACAATTAATACTTATATGAAAATTTATTACTTCATAGACTTTATACATTTAATACTTATATGAAAATTTATTACTTCATAGACTTTATACTTTAATACTTATATGAAAATTTATTACTTCATAGACTTTATACAATTAATACTTATATGAAAATTTATTACTTCATAGACTTTATATTTTTTATACTTATATGAAAATTTATTACTTCATAGACTTTATATTTTTTATACTTATATAAAAATTTATTACTTCATAGACTTTATATTTTGCTTCATAGAATTTATACATTTAATACTTATATGAAAATTTATTACTTCATAGACTTTATACAATTAATACTTATATGAAAATTTATTACTTCATAGACTTTATACATTTAATACTTATATGAAAATTTATTACTTCATAGACTTTATATTTTTTATACTTATATAAAAATTTATTACTTCATAGACTTTATATTTTGCTTCGTAGACTTTATACATTTAATACTTATATGAAAATTTATTACTTCATAGACTTTATACATTTAATACTTATATGAAAATTTATTACTTCATAGACTTTATACATTTAATACTTATATGAAAATTTATTACTTCATAGACTTTATACAATTAATACTTATATGAAAATTTATTACTTCATACACTTTATACATATACTACTTATATGAAAATTTATTACTTCATAGACTTTATACAATTAATACTTATATGAAAATTTATTACTTCATAGACTTTATACATTTACTACTTATATGAAAATTTATTACTTCATAGACTTTATACAATTAATACTTATATGAAAATTTATTACTTCATAGACTTTATACATTTAATACTTATATGAAAATTTATTACTTCATAGACTTTATACTTTAATACTTATATGAAAATTTATTACTTCATAGACTTTATACAATTAATACTTATATGAAAATTTATTACTTCATAGACTTTATATTTTTTATACTTATATGAAAATTTATTACTTCATAGACTTTATATTTTTTATACTTATATAAAAATTTATTACTTCATAGACTTTATATTTTGCTTCATAGACTTTATACAATTAATACTTATATGAAAATTTATTACTTCATAGGCTTTATACAATTAATACTTATATGAAAATTTATTACTTCATAGACTTTATAAATTTACTACTTATATGAAAATTTATTACTTCATAGACTTTATACAATTAATACTTATATGAAAATTTATTACTTCATAGACTTTATACATTTAATACTTATATGAAAATTTATTACTTCATAGACTTTATACATTTAATACTTATATGAAAATTTATTACTTCATAGACTTTATACAATTAATACTTATATGAAAATTTATTACTTCATAGACCTTATACATTTAGTACTTATATGAAAATTTATTACTTCATAGACTTTATACAATTAATACTTATATGAAAATTTATTACTTCATAGACTTTATACAATTAATACTTATATGAAAATTTATTACTTCATAGACTTTATACAATTAATACTTATATGAAAATTTATTACTTCATAGACTTTATACAATTAATACTTATATGAAAATTTATTACTTCATAGACTTTATACATTTAATACTTATATGAAAATTTATTACTTCATAGACTTTATATTTTTTATACTTATATAAAAATTTATTACTTCATAGACTTTATATTTTGCTTCATAGACTTTATACATTTAATACTTATATGAAAATTTATTACCTCATAGACTTTATACATTTAATACTTATATGAAAATTTATTACTTCATAGACTTTATACATTTAATACTTATATGAAAATTTATTACTTCATAGACTTTATACAATTAATACTTATATGAAAATTTATTACTTCATAGGCTTTATACAATTAATACTTATATGAAAATTTATTACTTCATAGACTTTATAAATTTACTACTTATATGAAAATTTATTACTTCATAGACTTTATACAATTAATACTTATATGAAAATTTATTACTTCATAGACTTTATACATTTAATACTTATATGAATATTTATTACTTCATAGACTTTATACAATTAATACTTATATGAAAATTTATTACTTCATAGACTTTATACAATTAATACTTATATGAAAATTTATTACTTCATAGACTTTATACAATTAATACTTATATGAAAATTTATTACTTCATAGACTTTATACAATTAATACTTATATGAAAATTTATTACTTCATAGACTTTATACATTTAATACTTATATGAAAATTTATTACTTCATAGACTTTATACAATTAATACTTATATGAAAATTTATTACTTCATAGACTTTATACAATTAATACTTATATGAAAATTTATTACTTCATAGACTTTATACATTTACTACCTATATGAAAATTTATTACTTTATAGGCTTTATACAATTAATACTTATATGAAAATTTATTACTTCATAGACTTTATACAATTAATACTTATATGAAAATTTATTAATTCATAGGCTTTATACAATTAATACTTATATGAAAATTTATTACTTCATAGACTTTATACAATTAATACTTATATGAAAATTTATTACTTCATAGGCTTTATACAATTAATACTTATATGAAAATTTATTACTTCATAGACTTTATACATTTACTACTTATATGAAAATTTATTACTTCATACACTTTATACAATTAATACTTATATGAAAATTTATTACTTCATAGACTTTATAAAATTAATACTTATATGAAAATTTATTACTTCATAGACTTTATACATTTAATACTTATATGAAAATTTATTACTTCATAGACTTTATACAATTAATACTTATATGAAAATTTATTACTTCATAGACTTTATACAATTAATACTTATATGAAAATTTATTACTTCATAGACTTTATATTTTTTATACTTATATAAAAATTTATTACTTCATAGACTTTATATTTTGCTTCATAGACTTTATACATTTAATACTTATATGAAAATTTATTACTTCATAGACTTTATACAATTAATATTTATATGAAAATTTATTACTTCATAGACTTTATACATTTAATACTTATATGAAAATTTATTACTTCATAGACTTTATATTTTTTATACTTATATAAAAATTTATTACTTCATAGACTTTATATTTTGCTTCGTAGACTTTATACATTTAATACTTATATGAAAATTTATTACTTCATAGACTTTATACATTTAATACTTATATGAAAATTTATTACTTCATAGACTTTATACATTTAATACTTATATGAAAATTTATTACTTCATAGACTTTATATTTTTTATACTTATATAAAAATTTATTACTTCATAGACTTTATATT